>NW_009798298.1:258070-266292 GCF_000520075.1 Aphanomyces astaci | reverse complement strand
AGGGTACTGTCTCTAGTTTGCCGCTGACCTTTGCCCGCTCAGTGATCTCAACTTTACTGCGTAATAGTAAACCGTGGGTGTCCCACCGCGAGCACTGCACGCACCGCCAACAGGAGTTGTTTCGAGAATAAGGTCCTGTATGCATTTCACAGCAGGACTACTAAGTCCGTACATGGCCCCGAATGCAGCTCATCACTTTGCACGCACACACAGAGGTACTTCACAAGCATCGCATTTCGCGGTCCGCACCTAATGCTATGGTGCGTAAGTATACCAAGCCACAAAGCTAACTTTTACATCACACATCACTTCACCTACTAAATGCCTATGTATTGTGTGGTCACACAGCTTGGGCATTGCGTCTCAATGTCCAAGCCGCAAAGCTGAGCAAAACCAACTTGAAGCAATTTGTAGGGTTTTTCGTGATTTTACCCAATCAAATGCAGCAGGCCACCTGGCCTACGATTTCCGATGACAATACACTTATTATCTCGCATCAACGGTTCGCGTGCTAACGTTACATTTATGCAGTTCATGGGTCATCCAATCTTATGGCAAACATGCTGAAGGGTCAAAAACGAAGGCAAAGACTGATCAATTCAGTTAGCCAATAGGTGTCGATTCCATTGAAATCCAGTTCGTGAAAAAAGCCATGGAAAAATTGACGTTTATATCATTCAACAACTCCATATTATCCGATGGGAGCTCCGAGAGGCAAATCATTGGACGCCTTGCACTTGACACCCTTGGTGCTTTGGATACTGGGAATGTACCAACAATGACCCCGCGCAATCCCCCCCGACTTGGTCGCTTCGTAGTCGTAGCCCCCAAAGTCCCACGATTTGTCGAACGTGGCAAAGTTCACCTTCATCCAGTCCTTGGTAAAACTCAACTCCATAAACCCGTACGGGTTGCCGCCAGCCACCCACAGGTTATCAATGAAGTCGTTTTTGCCCAAAGTTGACGTTTCAGTGAAAATACCGCCGCCACCGCCGTTCTCAAAGAAGTGCGTGTTCCACTTGGCCACGTCATGGTTGAACCCATGGGTGTGGCCGTTGAACCAGACGTGAACCCCATACGTTTTCGTCAAGTTGTACCACGCCAGCATCTTGGGCTCGCCCATGTGGAAGTGCGGCGAGTAATGCGTGTTGATGATCTTGTACGTGGCCGTGGACTTGGCCAAATCCCGAGCCGCGCCGTCCAACGAAGCCTTGGCCCAGCCGTCGATCTTGTCTTTGCAAGCGTTAAACATGGCCTTATCCCCGCCAGCGCAGTTGGCATCTCCGGGCTCTTCGTTGCCCGTGCACGGGGTTTTGGTTAGTTTTGAATACCCGTAGCATTGGCAACAAACTTGCTGTAGTCCGTGAGAGTCGGCGTGGTTTGTGTCCAGGTTGAAGATGTCCACAGAGACGCTGCCGTCCTCGCTCTTGACAGATTCGACGTAGTAGTGGTCCTTCATGAGCCACCGGTCCTGGTTCGGGCTCTTGTATTGCGCTTGGAGATCGAACTTGAGGTCCAGGTACTTGAGCAATTCGGCCGTGTCCTTGCATTCGTAAAAGCTGTAGTCCTTTTCCCCACAAATGAAGTCCGAGCCGCCAATATCGTGGTTTCCAGCAACGTTGACCCACTTGATGCCTGCCAATGCCGGCTGCGCATATTTCTTCTCAAACGTTTCTTCCATGCGGTAAGCAATGTCGCCAGGAGCAGCGCCGTTCCAGTAGATGTTGTCGCCGTGACCAATCACTCGGGCTGGCTTGGGCTTGAGCTCACCAGCAGATTGGGCCAGAATCGTAGACACATACAGCTGAGACCAGTAGTCCACCTTGATGCGTGGTCGCGAAGTGTCCACTTTGTTGGCGTTGGGTCCACTGCCGCCAAATCTTTTACAGCACGAGCCAGGATCGCCGGCGTCGTCCAGCGTACTGCCAGACTTCTTGCCAGTGGTACTTCCCCAGTCCCCAATGGCGAGCATGGTCAGCGCAGCCTTGCCAGTCTCGGGGTCAGATGCGGGAGTGGGCGCAGGGGTTGTGGTCGCGCCGGCAGGAGGCTTGGACGTGCCTAGCAAGTCCTCGGCGGTGACGATATTGGCAGGAGCGACTGTGGTGGAGCTGCCCTTGTTTCCGGACGAGGAGTTGGTATCGCTGCCGCTGCCACTACCACTTGACAGGACAATCGCCGCAGTGACACCACCTGCTACGAGCAAGACGGCCACGGCAATGATGGCGATACGCTTGCCCTTGCCGTTGGATGGAGCGTCATCACCAGGAACGGGAAGCATGGCTGTGTCACCGAAGCTGGAGTCGCGTTGAAAAGTGTCAGAATCTATAGACAAGGCATGAGTAAAGGAGCCGACGCCAGTGTGTACCTGGTCGCTTCATCGGAAAATATGCAATGGGCCAGGCAGTAGTAGCACACAGGTCACGACATGTCGTATACTTCGTAATTATACCAGGAATTCTTAAGGAGTTCATTTAATTGTCGATGCGTATTTGCAAGGAACTAGTATAAATGAATGCTATGTTTACAATTAATATTAATACTAAGCTTGCCACAGTACGTAGTACTTGGAGTAAGTAACATGTAGTTCTGGTATATGCGGTGAATAGCCCAGAATCCATTTTAAAAATAAATAAGACCCATATATATATAAATAACAGATTCTTCAGTATCTAGTAACGTTACTATTAATAGTACGAAGTATCAAAAGTTACCCATTTCTACCCCGGAGTATGTGACAATTACTAACTCGGCACTCCCGTCCAGCATTCTGAGGTGCGCTGCAGCAATCTCACTAACTCACTAAACACTCCAATACTAATAAGCGTACGTAGTAAATTCGATCAAAAGTACTCCAACAAACTCGTGGAGTGGTTACCAGTACAAGTACTAGTAGTGTACACGCCCCATTACGTGCCCTGTGACTTTACACGAGACATTTCAATGTGACATTTAGCGGGATCACAGTGACAATTCAGGACACTACAGTAGTACATTGTACCAATGGACCTTTTGTCGATACTGTGAAATTCGACGTACAGTATAGATTTTACTGAAAGAAAAGTGCGCACCCTGGAGAACAAACAAAGTACCCGTACTATTAATAGTACGCCCTCCTGACGCCTTAATTGTTAGTAACGTAGATGACCAATTTATGGTGCACGATCAGAACTCCTTGTAGAATACAGTTTACTCGAATCTTAGGAACTGGATTCCAATTCGGAAAGGTTGGGCATTCTTCTTAGTATTTAATCGGCTTGAATAGACTTCAGCTTAGCTTTCATTTGCTTCGACTTCCACTGATGTCAAGGCAAAACAGGAGGGACGGTTTATGGTGCACGGTTTAAGGTTAAAATATGTATGCTAGTTTTGCTTATATTTTTGTGATTTCATTTTTCTCGTGATTCGATTGGCTATTCTAAAATTCAAGCAATGGAATTGACCAATTGACCGCATTTCCAAGAAAAATTGCCAAATCGAAATATTTCGTTTTTCTTGATTTTGTGCGTCTTGATGCCATCGAGGTTCTAAGAATTATGCTACAAAATTCTTGAGAATCGGGTGTTTTATGCAATAAAAAATGTACCGATTTGGTCCAACTTTTTATGGAAGTTAGTGTTCACGGTGACAGTGAAGTCTTGCACTGTCAATCGGAAATGAAATAATTTTCCCACTATTCAGCTGGCATCCTGAAAACTCTATGGATAACGTTGCTTCTTTTTTTTTCTTTTGTTCAATGGGATACTAGTACTAGTATGAGACATTGGGAAGTATAGAGATCTTTCGAATATGGTGCATTTCATCTAAAGACTACAGATCGGCCATCCTCAGGAGGAGACGTTTTACTATTAAACGGCTCGGTTCTTTCAGTTAAACCCACGAAATCTTGACGTTAAATCATTATTAGTTACGTTGTTTACCTGGTAATTAGGTTAAACATTGTGAATAATCCGGATACAATGAAAACGTTCGTACGGATAAGTGCTGTATACAAAGACCAAGATATACTTGATACTCCTTTTCGGCCAAAATGTACAAAAAGGCCGGTTGGTTTAAATTCTATTACTCGATCAATTTTTCACCAATCGAAAATCTGAACCGTAACTTCTGTTGGTCTTATCCAGTTCTATCGTTATTACGGTATATTTTCCTAAAAAATATCAATACAAAGTTGGAATAGCTGTCGAAAGACAAGGCATTTTTTTGTAGTCTTTAGTTGAAATGCACCATAGGATGAAGCAAAAGTATGCGATCTGTGGTCTCCCATTGGATAAAATCAAACTAAGTGTTCAGTCGAATTCTCCGTGAATGAGGGGGGGCTTCCAAAAATACTCTCAGCGCCTAATAGGTCACCAGGTCATTGGAGGACTTCCAATACCTACACAAATCGCCGACACAAACTATATTTGTCCGGATATGATGTGTATTATTATTGTGGTCAAATTTGCTTCGTCACGTCACGCGATACCAGGGCCACCAAAATCCACGCAAGTAGCAAATTTTTCCTAATTATATTGGGTGAAATTAATTTGAATCAACAGTTGGATGGCATCGAGCACCAAAAAGCTTCATGTAACATATATCATGAACCTCGCTTTGGTGCTTGTGGCCTCGCGACGGCAGCGCCTGCGTCGAATCATGTATGCTCTTCGAATCCGCAGACGGTTGAAAGAGCGAAACTTCATCAAGTCAGTTGCACTCATTGAATCCCAAGAGATGAGTCCATGGTACACCATGTACAAGGCCCGAGATGCACAGTCATTTGTCGCGACTGTGTCGGTAACACCTGATGCCTTTGATTACATCTTATATTACTTTAAGCACGAGTATGTTGTGCTTTCACGACCTGGTAAGAGTGGCCGCCCTCCTCGCATACCAAAGAAGCACGCTGTACTAGCGATGCTACTGCACTTTTGCACAGCGGCTGTGGAAGGCAAGACGTTACACGAGCTCTTTGGCCTGGCCCCGAGCACGTTTTGTCGAGTGCTTCGTCGTGCCGAAGAAGCCCTCGCGCGGACGCTGAGGCGTATACCTGACGCGTCAATCCGATGGCCATCGAAGTAACGGCAAGCTCATTGAGCCTCCAAAGCAAACGAGCGTGAACCGCTGGTGCAAGGTGTATTCGGCTTTGTCGACGGCAAGAACCTTCGTGTGCAAGAGCCATCCAACGTCGACCTCCAGAATGCACAGTTTAACGGTATGGTACATGGCAACTTGTACATTTAATCCTCATAGTTTCTTGTAGGCTGGCTCCATTGTGTGTTCGTGACTGGCGTACTATGCTACGGTGTGGACGGGACATTGATATGGGGACGACATAACTGCCCTGGATCTTGGAACGATGGCGAGATGAGCCGTGGGCTCCAGGACATCCTGGCCGATGATACAAAGGTTGGGCCTGGAATGAAGGTTGCGTCGGACTCTGCCTTCCCTGTGGGTGGCCGATGTGCTGGTAGAATCATCACGCCTCTCAAGGAAGGCGACCTGGAACGCCAACCTGCGAACTGTCGCCTTGCGATGCAAACCATGAGCGACTGTATAACATCATTACGGCAAGCCGCTGAGTGGGGGATGGGCTCAGCGACAAAAGTGTATCGTCAACTGCTGCTTCCACTACCGTACAATCCTGCGTTGCGCTCAGTGCGACTGGACAGCATATTTAGACTTTACAACTTTCGAGTACGTCGTTGTGGTATAAGTCAAATTAAGAATGTTTTCGGAGTCTAAAATAGTACTTCCTCTGTTCGCGAATGCTGTTGACACTTTTTTCAAAATACCTTCACGAATGCGAAAAAAGTCAAAATAACCTCCAACTATGCTCATTTCATAGCCAATTAAAAGGCCTATCTTGACCAATTTTTCAATCAATTTTATTAGATGTTTTGGCTGAGACGCATGCCCAAAAGCACTGGAAAGCACTGGAAAGCACTAGACGGCAGTGAGCAAAATATTGAAACATTCGTAACTCACTCATTTCTTGTCCAATTCACTTCAAATCACTTGCAATCGCTTCCTCTTGAAGCGTAGATATCGGGAGCGCGTTACGGAGGTTTCAATGCCGCGAGGACAATCTGGTCGTGAGCTTGCGAACGACGAACGCACGGCCATATACCACTCACTGCTGGAACTCAGGTCAATGGACGCGTGCCACATGGGTTCATGAAGGCACTCTGCGAGAAGTACAACGTGACCCGGCAGGCCATCTCACGCATTTGGATCCAAGGACAAAGGTCCAAACACGTCAGTGGATGCGGCAATGTTGCCTCCCGCAAGGCGGGCAACTGTGGAAGGAAGGCCAAGTACACGCTTGCTCAGCTAGAAGCTTCAGTCAAGGCAGTCCCACCACATGTACGTTCGACGTATCGGAGCCTTTCCGCTGCCAGTGGGATTCCACTTGCCACGTTGTGAAACTGCTTAAGTCCAAAGCCATTCGTCGGCGCAGCAGTCGCCTCAAACCTACGTTGACTGAGCACCACAAGGCCCAACGGATGTCGTTCGTTCGGGGGTTCATCAAGTCAACGAGAGACGGGGGTCACAGTTGGCATGATATGCTAGACAGGGTACACATCGACGAAAAGTGGTTTTACATCACAAAGCTCAACCGCAAGTACTATCTTTGGCATGAGACGTACCGCATCGCAAGTGCCATTCCAAGGCGCATATACAGAAGGTCATGTTCCTGACTGCCGTCGCTCGCCCGAGGTACGACCCAGCCCAGCGCAAGATGTGGGACGGGAAGGTGGGGACTTGGGCATTTGTGGAGACCCAGCAGGCCAAGAGAACAAGCAAGAACCGCGTCCGTGGCACGCCCATCACTGTGCCCATGACGGTCACAAAAGACATCTACCGTCGCCATATCATCGAACACGTCATCCCGTCAATTCGACTGAAGTGGCCGGGCCATCGTGGAAACACGATATACATCCAGCAAGACAATGCAAGGCCCCACGTCAGCATTCGAGACCCTGATGTCGTGGCTGCTGGTGCTTTGCATGGTTGGGACATTCGTTTGGACTCCCAGCCACCGATGAGTCCCGATTTCAACGTCTTAGACCTGGTTTTTTTTAACGCCATACAGTCGCTGCAGCACCAGAAGATGTCAAGATGCATTGAAGACCTTGTCGCGGCCGTCCACGAAGCATACGTCGAAATGGACTGGAAGATTCTCGACAAGACCTTCATGACGCTGCAAAATGTCATGGAGGAAGCGTTCAAGGCGAATGGCGACAATGTGTACGCCTTGCCCCATGCCAGCAAGGACAAGACTCGCAAGACATCCGGAGTTATCATGCAACCCAGCTGCCATGCTGATGTGTGCGCCGCCATCGATGCAATGCAAAGAAGATTTGATTATGAGGACCGGATTGAGTCATTGGTTGATTCATTTGATTCCTCGTTGTCAATGGCCCCTTCTAACCTTGACGAGATTTGTGAAATGGTCGGGAACCTCAAGTGCTAGTTGAATCACATCCTGCAGGGTTTGGTCGTATATTCACGTTTTGAATAAAATTACACGTTTTTGCCTTTTCAAATAAAATATTGCATACAAATTTACATGTAATTATTTTGTTCAAACTAGTGTCAACAGTATTTGCGAACAGAGGAAGTATATTTAACATCTTGCAACTTCCCAAATTTAAGCCTAGTTGAACCTAAATTGAAAAGTCGTAGGGGGTTGCCACACATGAATTTGAAGAACTCATACGTTAATCAGTATTTTTATGTGTTTCTGCAAAAATATATGAAACGACGGCTGAATAGCCTGATTCAAACTTAAACTACCCTAAATACATAAAAGTAGGATGGGTTTTGACTAATTCAGGCGACAGGCTCCCTTCAAAAACCATATATACAAAACAACTTGTATCTACTGATGTCTAAAACAATATATATATGCAGATTGCTTTAATTCTTGTCGAAGAGCTTTGACATCAACATAAGTTGAAACTGCTCGCGGCGCTCATCTCTGTCCCGACGCTCGGCATCAGCTTCCCAAGTTCGTCAGAGTTCTCATCATCTACATAATATACGTGAATTCACAGTTTCAAATGCCACATACCCTTTGTTGGGGTAAATGGTGTCGGCGTGCATGGTGCTTCGTCGTCGTCCTCCTCGCACTCATCTCCAAGTTGGAGGACGCTGCCTTGGTATCAATATCACGCGCAATTTGTTTGGCCCGTCGAACATCAGACGGACACTCGGGGTTCCCGGTTGGTTTAGGATTG
>NW_009798298.1:226877-257970 GCF_000520075.1 Aphanomyces astaci | reverse complement strand
CATTCGTTTGGACTCCCAGCCACCGATGAGTCCCGATTTCAACGTCTTAGACCTGGGTTTTTTTAACGCCATACAGTCGCTGCAGCACCAGAAGATGTCAAGATGCATTGAAGACCTTGTCGCGGCCGTCCACGAAGCATACGTCGAAATGGACTGGAAGATTCTCGACAAGACCTTCATGACGCTGCAAAATGTCATGGAGGAAGCGTTCAAGGCGAATGGCGACAATGTGTACGCCTTGCCCCATGCCAGCAAGGACAAGACTCGCAAGACATCCGGAGTTATCATGCAACCCAGCTGCCATGCTGATGTGTGCGCCGCCATCGATGCAATGCAAAGAAGATTTGATTATGAGGACCGGATTGAGTCATTGGTTGATTCATTTGATTCCTCGTTGTCAATGGCCCCTTCTAACCTTGACGAGATTTGTGAAATGGTCGGGAACCTCAAGTGCTAGTTGAATCACATCCTGCAGGGTTTGGTCGTATATTCACGTTTTGAATAAAATTACACGTTTTTGCCTTTTCAAATAAAATATTGCATACAAATTTACATGTAATTATTTTGTTCAAACTAGTGTCAACAGTATTTGCGAACAGAGGAAGTATATTTAACATCTTGCAACTTCCCAAATTTAAGCCTAGTTGAACCTAAATTGAAAAGTCGTAGGGGGTTGCCACACATGAATTTGAAGAACTCATACGTTAATCAGTATTTTTATGTGTTTCTGCAAAAATATATGAAACGACGGCTGAATAGCCTGATTCAAACTTAAACTACCCTAAATACATAAAAGTAGGATGGGTTTTGACTAATTCAGGCGACAGGCTCCCTTCAAAAACCATATATACAAAACAACTTGTATCTACTGATGTCTAAAACAATATATATATGCAGATTGCTTTAATTCTTGTCGAAGAGCTTTGACATCAACATAAGTTGAAACTGCTCGCGGCGCTCATCTCTGTCCCGACGCTCGGCATCAGCTTCCCAAATTCGTCAGAGTTCTCATCATCTACATAATATACGTGAATTCACAGTTTCAAATGCCACATACCCTTTGTTGGGGTAAATGGTGTCGGCGTGCATGGTGCTTCGTCGTCGTCCTCCTCGCACTCATCTCCAAGTTGGAGGACGCTGCCTTGGTATCAATATCACGCGCAATTTGTTTGGCCCGTCGAACATCAGACGGACACTCGGGGTTCCCGGTTGGTTTAGGATTGTTGCGAAGCTGCTGGTACTTGCGCTTAAGAGACTCACCATCGCGTTGTGGGTATGCGCTACCAGCATTGCTGTATTCGAGCTCAACCTTAGCCCAGCCGTTTAATATCTCTTGGACGTGGTCGAGCAAGAGATCAACCGACGCTGCACACCAACTTTTACCGCGCCCTTTGCTTGCTTTCGACATGACTCGTTGGAAGTTGTAACGCGATGTCCACGAATATTATTGGTGGGAACGTGAAGTCCAATCGTTGGCTTACCTCCTAATATTTGTATAAATAATCAAAGTAATTTTGTGCGATGTGCAACACAAACACCACGATTTGTTGAGACCAAAAAACAGCCTCAACAAATTGCGAGAGGTCAACACATATTTTTATTTGATTTTTTTTTTATGTCAAGGTCCACACAAATTCATTTGTGTAGGTTTTGGAAGTCCCCCATTTACGTATATTTTTATGAATTGAGGCAGTTACAGTTATTAATTCGTTTGGACTCAGCGATTGAATAAGTATGTATGCTCAATATCGTCTCTTGACGGATAGTTCATGTATTAATACCACCTCCGATCGGAAAGGAATGATAGGTTTACCGGTTAGGTACAATTATTATTATATTACGCAGGTATTGTCATATTTCGCCATCTAAACCTCTATAACTAGATAATTCAGGTGAAATCAGATATAGGTGTACAGAAATATACTGAAGCACAGTGAAAATTGATCATCATTCCTGATTGATTTTGACCATAACTTTTAAAATACTCTAATTACTCCGGAGTAGGACACTCTGTGCATTAAAATCGGATATCTTTTGAAATTCTCTATATGGAAGTATACCTATTAGGGAGATTTCGGAGATGAGTATTTATCTTTATCCTTAAAATAACCTCTGAAGCTTTATAAGGTTGAGGAAAACTCCAGAACTTAGTACCAGAATCCCTGAAATGGGTCCATTTTGGGGATTCGAATCCTGATCTGTTGACTTGTAATTCGCCAGATCTGTTGACTTGGTGCAACGCTTTTCTGTTGTTGGCACTTCGAATGGAGCGTGGAGGTGGAAGCGTGAAGGATGACCCACATGATGAAGTGGAGGTCGATCAGAGGTGGTGTGGGAGCGAACAAGTTACAGTCGGCGACGGAATTTAAGGGGCACTTACTACTTCGATTATTCGGAAACACACGGTATGGTTGGCTGAGAAGCTTCGAAATTCGTTCAATATAGTGGCCAACCATATTCGAGACTCTGGATTTTCTGCAGTTTCAAAGATCGAGGTATTTTAAATTGATTGGTACGATGCGCCTCTAACAAGGATAAGCGTTTGACGCGATAGCGCAGTGGTAAAACACGTTCTGTGTCTTGAGTGAGCCCCGGGCGCGTCGAACTTTTTTTATTGAAAATTGTAAAAGACATGTATTTATTGTGGAATTGCCTTTGAGAAGTTCCGCCTAATTTCCTCCGGCGTGATCAACGCCCACGCCTTAATTGCGCGATGAATCATGACAAGCCGCTTCTGCTGGGCAGGGACACACATCAAATCTACATCTTCCTCACTATCACCACCCTCAATGAGGTCTTCCTCCAACGATAAGTTCCGCAGGTGCCGCTTAAACGGTGCCATACAGGCGGCGACGGAATTTAAGCGACACTTGGTACTTCGAATTTCCAGCATATCGGAAAATGATTGGCTGAAGTACTTCGAAGTTCGATGGATATTGTGGCCAATCAAACAGCGACACAGCACTTAGCACAATTTCAAAACACTCAAGTATTTTATATTGATTGGATTGATTCAGCGAGGTTAAAGATAAGCGTTTGACGCGTTAGCGCAGTGGTTAAACACGTTGTGTGTCTTGAGTGAGCCCCGGGTTCTAGTCCCGGGCGCGTCGAACCTTTTCCAGAAAATTAGGTATTGTCCATACCCTTCCAAAAGTTACATTATTGAGGAATAGCCTTAGTAAAGCTACGACGAATTTCATCCGGCGTAATACGCGCCCATGCCTTTATGGCACGATGAATCATAAATAGGCGCTTTTGTTGGGCCGGTACTGTCATAAGGTCTACATCACTATCAGTGCCTTCAATCAACTCTTCCTCCAGCCACAAGTTCCGCAGGTGGCGCTTGAAAGAAGCCATAACCCCAACGTCAAGGGGTTGAACAGCACTTGTCGCATTCGGTGGGATGGGAGCGACAACACAACCACATTCCTCGGTTGCAATCCGTTGCCCTTGCTTGCTCACGTGAGGGTCATAGCAGTCTCGTCGACGTTGATGATGACGTCCGGACTGAACCCATCGAAAGCCTTGTGAAATTCCCGTGCAAAGGTTGAGCGGGTCAAGTACAGTTCAGCTTGGTTTCGTTTCGCCTTGGCGGGTTTCTGGCGGGAAAAGCCATGACGAGCGCAGAAGCGTTGAAGCAGCTTAAGGAGCGACTTGTAGCCATACGGCTTGACAGCGAGGTATTCGTCGAGCCAATCCTTGTGGTTGCGCTTGAGGTAGTTGACGAGATGCCTGCATGTCACGGCTCGTTCGGCATCGCGGACCTTGATCATGATTCCTCCAGGGCATCGCTGCAAGGAAGCCCTGTGGGCCGTCCAGCGCCGTCGAGGTGGAATCGCTTCTTGTTGCCTTCAAAGTTGACGAGGGATTGGGCCTGCCGCTTCCAGCGCGATAGGTTGCTCCTGGGGATGCCAGTGTTGGCATCCAGGTCTCGTGTTGATGCATCCTGCATCTTCACGAGCATCTCACGTTTGGTCGCTTGAGAGTATCGTCGTCGAGGCTTCTTCTGTGGACTTATCTTGTTGCGAGGTACCCCTCGCATTGTGAAATGAGTGGACATGTGCCGAATGCGCAGAGCGCGCGTATTTTAAATGTTTTCCCGCGTAGAGGTATTTTTGTCCAGTCGCTATGGTCATAAATTTGAATTTGATTGGCAAATATTTCGTGAGTAACAAGAAATCTTCGGTGTCCCTTAAATTCCGTCGCCGCCTGTAATTCCAACGTCTAATGGCTGGACCACACTTGTTGCGTTCGGAGAGATTGGAGCCACGACACACCCACACTCCTCGCTTGCGATCTTTATTCCTTCCTTGCTCACATGAGAATCGAAGTTGTCCAAAAGCAAAACCGAGGGCTCATCGAGCCGGGGTCTCAGTAGGTTCCGAAGGTAAAATGCCCAGACCCTGGCATCTATCCAGGCGCTCTCTTGAACAGCATAGTAGTGACCAATCGGATAGGTCTCAAACTCGCCAGTTTCAATGCGGCCACCGGGCTCCAGCGCAAAATGAAAAGGATGGGAAGCTTTTCGCCATTTGCACACACGGGAGGACGGCCGTCGTCCGGTAGGAATGCTTCTCGCCACTTGAAATCTATGAGGAGCCACCTTTGACGGACCAAATAGCGTGACGTGGCATGTCGTACGTCATGCCCGTCTCATCCACGTTGATGATGACGCTTGGGGAAAAGCCACTGAACGCAACGTTAAAGTCTTGAGCAAATTCCTACCGAACCTTCTCCAGCTGTTCTTGTGTCTGCTTGGACTTGGCAGGCTTCTGGCGTGTGAATCCATGGCGCGCACAGAACTGCTGGAGAAGCTTCAGCAGGGATTTGTAACCGCTCCGGTGGTCCGATAGGTACTGCTCCAGCCAAGGCTTGTGGTTCCGCTTGAGGTAATTTACCAGGTGCGTGCACGTCAGGGCCAGCTCCGCGTCACGTCGCTTGTGCATGAATGCTTCCAGTCCGTCAGCGTTTGGTATCAAGACCGGACGGCCGGCGCCATGGAGGTGGAAGCGTTTCATTGTACCCTCAAAGTGGAGAATCTCACTGCTTTGCTTTTTCCATCGCGCAAGGTTGCTCTTTGGGATGCCTGTGTCTGCTGATACGTCCCGTGTGGATGCTTCTTGCATCTTTACGATCATTTCACGTTTTTTAGCGTGACTATATCGCCTTCTTGGCATTTGTTGGGGGCTAATCTTCTTGCTTGCTGCAGTCTCCATTTAAAAATGACACCGGTCACATTCATCTCTGTCATCCCCCGCGAATATAAAATGTTTTCCCGCCTTAAATAATTTTCCACCAATTGTGTAGCGATATTCGTGAATTGAGATCTCATTGGCGGAATATTTGTGTGTAATGCGAATACTTCGGTGCCCCTTAAATTCCGTCGCCGACTGTAATGATAACCTCTATCTTTATGCATAGTGACGTAGAATCATCACATGTATACACTTGTAGGAACTACGAAAAGCAACTTAGGCGGCGCCCGACGCGCAGCTTAGTCAGCCGCGCCTAGCAGTACATCCGACCGGAGTTGTACCAGCGGCTATCAACGATATCTTAAAAGCACCAGATAAGTACTAGTATAGAAGCACTCATCTTCAGCTGGCGCTTTGTTGAGGCGTGCTACTTTAGGTGCAAGCCACTCCTTGCCTTCGTAGCTATACCTTTCCGAACGTCGTACAGATAGTAGAACAACTAAACTAACACAATATGAGTTTCAATGTATTCAATACTTCGTATGCCTCTGTCATCCCTACTAGCCTCAACGCTTCAACGGCGAATGACCCATGGGACGACTTCAAAATGACCTCGCCGATCATCCACGAAGTCAACGATTTTGGCTCCATCTAGTCTACGGATAGGGAAAAATTGTTATCACCGAAATCGTCGATATAAAATGCCTCGATTTTACTTTGCTTTCAATTTTTACGGAAAAAGAAAAGGAGAAGTCATCTCCGAAATCTCCCTATTGTCAAGGCAATAATCTATTTTGACTGAGATACAAGTGTTCAAAGCTAAACAAAGTGAAACCAATAAATCATTTCCAATCGGAGGAAGTAATTGAGAATTCACGAATGACATTCATATTTCCGAAATGACGGACGTACTGATCAAATTCGAATAACTCGTAACTCGTCAGTTGCATCCATGATTAATATTATAAACCAATTTCAATTTATACTTGAAGTATACAAAAACCAAGTATAATATACGCTGATTTAATCTCTTGGCCTACGCGGAGTGGCATCAGGGCCAAGTGGAAGTTTGTCAGCGCAAAGGTGAGACGTTGGATTACATCGTAGCACTTGGTCCCCCACACAAAGGTTGAATACGAGACTTTCCACAGGAGACACACACGGCCGAAGAAGTTCTCGACAATGACCCGGTCCGACGATACGTTGGTGTTGCGCTCGAGGTCGGCCCGATCAAGAACACCGTTCACTGGTCTCTTCTTGGGGTGAATGGCTCGCGTCGACCCTGTCAACCCAACGTATCCCTTGTCCACGAGTACCGCCCGCGAGTCAGGAATGTCTTGAAAGAGCCCGCCGTTGTCGTTGATTTTTGTCTCATTCTCCAACTTGCGTAGGGCCGACAGATGCACGTCATGGCGGTCGCCAAACATGGTGATGTCAGACACAGAGCCAGGTTCGTGTGCGCTCATGTCCACAAGGAACCCTTCGGGTGAGACTGACGCCTCGATCTTAACCCCGTAGAATTTGTGCTTACCGCTGAAATAGAGCTTTTCCTTCTCCGAGGCGACCCGTTGGACGATTGGCAGGCTGGAACATCGCATCGGTCGCATACTTGGTGTAGGGGTAGTTACGGAACACGGCGTCCTTCCCACGCAGGTCCGTCATTGTCGGCATCGTCACAAAGTGGTCACACAGAATAGGCTGGACAGTGTAGATAACCCGCATGACCATCTTCTCCAACGTCGGTGCCTTCATACCGAAATCGAGGGCATGCTTATCCCATGTTTGGTAGTGCTTGAGAACGACTAACGTAACGAATATAGCGTCTTTTGGTGTTGTCTTTGACTTACGCTCGCGCCCATCATTCTGTCGACAAGTCAACGTTGACTCGACGATAGACCAGACCGATTCAAACTCGTCTGGCGTGAAATTGGTGAGCACGCGAAAACCCTCAGGACCGCTCTCCTTGACTGCTTTGTCGGTCATCTCATTGACGTAATCGTGGCTTTCGTCAACTTCGGCAAGCTCTGGTCCGAAGTCATGTAGGCTCTCTTCAAGGAAAAGGCGATCCAAGGCAGATTGGACTTGGAAACGCTCAGGGATGGAGGTGAAACTGTACGCATTTTGGAGTGTGTGGTGGTTAAAGTATCTGATCAAACTATATGTCAATTCCTGTTTTTCTCGATCTATTCGAGCATTATCGATCTTATTACCAAAGATTGTGTTTTCTAGTTTCATCTCTGTATTTGATCATAGTGTGGATTATATCCCGTATATCGGTTAATATGAACAGTAATTATGTTTTTGATTCAGAGGCCAAATGTGAGAAAATATCAGACTTTCAATTTTGACCAATCTAAGTCGACCTCAGATGTGCGAAGACCATATATCGTCTTCGCACATGCAAGAACCTTAGATCTCAGACGTCAGTTTCGAAAAACAAATATGGCAACTAATGCGGCCACCACTAGCTGCTTTGAAGCGATCAGCGCCAAACTGGAACGACAAAGATGTCGAAATCCTGCTAGACTGCATTCAGGATCTCGTCCCAATCGATTAAAATGGTTGGGCCAAGGTCACCCAGCAGTTCAACGCGCACAACGACGTGGCATTTGCACGGGACTGGGAGGCTTGCAAACGGAAGTTCACGTTCCTCAAGTCGGTGAAGAAACCAACTGGTGACCCCAACTGTCCACCACTCGTCGTCCGAGCCAAGCGCATTCAGCATGACATCGACAGTCGTGCGGCGGTCGAGGTCTTGGACAACAAAGCGAGATGAATGCGGATGATCTCGAAAAATTCTTCCACCAAGACGTCGACCACCTCCCAACTGTCGACGTTACGTCGGATATAACGCGACAACGGTGACAGTCAGATTGACGTCACCGACAACATCATTTTCAAGGAAGAAATTGACACAAGCCAATCGCTTCTTCCTCGAAAGCCACAAAAGACGTCTTTACAAGAAAAGCCGAACCGTTCAGGGTGGTCTCAAGACAGTCTGCACCATGATGGGAAACAGCTTAGAAAGGCGTCGGAAGGAACGCCATCAGCTTCGTCATTGTCTGCGGTGGCGAAACGTCGCCAAAGTTTGGATGCATTTTTTGACCAGGCCGGCAAGCAACAATCAGCGAGCAACGACATGATGTCGATGTTCTGTCTTATGGAAGACGCAAAGAAAAGCGCCAAGACGAGTGCGAAGAACGTAAGGGGCAACAACACATCGTCCGCGAAGAGCGAGAATATCAGCAACAGTTCCTGCGCGATGAGCGTGAAGAGCGCAGATGGAGCGATGAAAACGAGTACCGCGCTCGCCAAGAACAATTACAGATGGCAATCACGATGAAATTGCTCGGAGATGCTCCAAAAAGTAGTAGATCAAATTACTTTATGAGAATTGATGTAATGCATTTTATACAAACTCCATCAAGATCAAATACCATTACGAGTCCACTTAATTCAAACTCCAAACACATGTTTTATTTGACTAATTTCTGCGCGCCTTATTCTAAAATTGTACTAGCGAAATATGTTCCGTAAACGTCGCTCACGTAAGTCAGGATTGTAGGGCAACTTTAGATCCAGTTGACGGTACATTTTCACAGCAGCACCCATTTCCCACCAACGACTTGTCGTAGCGAGGTTATTGCGTCGCTCATGGCTTGTAGTCCAAGACGACAGTCGGGGGATACTCTTTCGAGATCTCCTTGTTTGATCGGTAAACAATTCGACCGGTACACTGCCCATTCAAAATCGACTGTCAGCAAGGAGGTCTTGTAACCCGCGACTCATCTCACTATTATACCATGATCCTCGGCAAGTATGCCTACCCCAGATCAATGTGCCGTCGACGCCGTAGCAGAGTACACCCCGTCACGAAAACCGAATAAAGCCACTCTGTGAAACAACATATTAACTTGACAGGAGTACTTACCAAAATATCCCGAGCAAACATGTAAGAGCCTGGTATGTGAACGTTTTGTTCCAGCTTTTGGGCATTCCAGCTTTTACGGATAAAGTTTATTCGGATTGTGCCCTCAAACCTGGTCTGCCAACCATTCCAGCTTTTGAATGGTTGCGAGTGCAATGGATCGATTGAAAGGTGATGTTGCTGCTGTTGTCTGCGCCGTGTGCATTTCGGTGGCTACGAGCACTAGCTCGACGGCTAGTAAGTACTTCCTCCGTTCCAAAATTGTTGTCCGAGTTTGGGGAGGGTGTACATGTCCCTGTATAATAACATAAGGTAAGTTTGAAATGCTGCTGTCACCTTCCCAAATACATTCATTCCACAATGGGCTGCTCGCTTGTCGTGACCTGACAAGCGAGGAGCTTCTTACGGACGGCGTCGGTAGTTTCATGCCACGACTGGCAAAAGGCTTTGGTGAAGAGCTAGCAGACAAAAGCACACAATATAGATATTTGCAGGATTCCAAATTTAAATGATGGGAGGAGTACGCCAACTTTCTGAGTCGGACATCAATTTTGGAACAGAGGAAGTACAACATACTGACGATTACGAATGTGAACTTTGATGAAATGCTTGGTGACCCTCGATACAATCAATCGTTTTGTGACAACCTTCGCTGTGATCAGCAAGCGTTCTGTAAGGTAGTTGTGTGACTTCGCCAACGCATGCCAAAATACTCTAGGCGTAGTTCGGTGCGCTCGTTTGAAAAGAAGGTTGCTGTATCTCTATATTATTAGGTTACGAGGGTGGTTACCGTGAAACCTCGGCTGCATTTGGCATGGCTAAGTCTTGGTGTATTAGTGTTGTTTCGTCATTTGTTCGGGTGGTGTCCATAAATGCTAACAAGTGGATTCATTTCCCCACTGACTCTCGTGCATGGTATCGTATTGAGCGAGGCTTCTATATGTCGCAAAAGTTACCGGGTGTTGTTGGAGCTGTTGATGGCACCCTGATTGATATTCAGCGACCAAAAGAGTACGACGGTTTTTACAATCGAAATGGTGATCCGTCACTAAACGTACAAGCAATTGTAGAATGGTGTTTATGTCTGTGGATATTCGGCCCGGTTCATTTTCCGATAAATATATTTGGAAAGTATCATTAGTTGGCCAGAGTATTCGACGTGTTTTGCCTACTGGATGTTTCCTAATTGGTAATTCTGGATACACGTTACTCCCTTGGCTGTTGACCCCATACTTGCGGATGAGGAAGGTGGAGTGTTGACAAAAGTGCAAAAATAGTTCAATTATAGATTGCCATGGTGTCGGATTGTCCCTGAATTGCACGCAATACATCATCTAGTGTAGTACCAGGGGCAGGCTGGGGCGGCAGGATTGGTGCCGCATCTGAAGGTTATGTTCCCATGTGCATCAAACCTTCCTTTATAGCTAAGAACCCAACTTCCAACGCCTCGCCATGAGTGCTCGCTTTCGAGACTTTTGCGCGCTTCTTCCGACGCCCCGGTGGCTTGTCGCTGTCGTAGTCCGTGTCCGAACTGTGCTCGCGCTTTAATATGATATCTATGCAACAAATACTTTCACAAGTCAACAAAGTTTCGAATTCATATCACATATATTAGAACAATATTTCTACCGTCCGAGGAATTGTTGCCGTCGTCGAATATGGCATCAGTGATTCACGCTGAAATCCTTTTTTTGAGCTCCAGTACTCCATCATTACGTCGTAATGGGAGGCAATGGTGCCAAAGGAGCGTACCTTGTTTCGCTTGGGTTCGAGGGCTTCGTCAACAACCACGATGTCTTCAACTTGCCGAACTAATACATGTGAGTTAAACGATAAATGTATGATTTCTTACCTTGTCTTGGACCTGCGCCGCAGACAAGTCCCATTCCATCGCCACGCTGATCTCCGACGCCAGCATCACGTACACGATCTTCTTTACCGCGTTGTTCTTCGAGTCGAACCTTGTCGTTAAATGCGACTTGTAGCGCAGGCGAAAGAGTTCCGCCACACTTTCGTCGTCCCACCGCACGGATCGTTTGACGGCCTATGACGGCGACTTGCCCTTGCGCTTGATCGGCTTCGCGTTCGGTGTCGGCAGATCTAACTTTTCATTGAGTGTGCTGTAGTATAGGTAGATAACATAGCAACCTGCCTGCGCTTCCGGCACTGCAGTGTCTTCATCGTCAGACATGGCTGCCGTGAATTGCAAACCAGATTGCAAAAGTTGGAATTACTGGTACGAAGCTGGGATGATGAATCTAAGCTTTTGACCAAGCGAAAAGCTGGATCAATATATGGAATACGGATAATTCTAGCCAATGAAATTGATTTCGTAAAAGCTGGAACAAAACGTTCTAAATAAAGAAAAAATATGGTACCATTTATGCGTTAAGAATTATAGAGAATATATTTCATACCATGTGCAGCACATTTTTTAAATCTGCTGACGATGGCTCTTGAACACGTATGTTTTTGCCATCCACAAAAGCAAAAAAAACTTGAACCAGTGGCTCGCGTTGTTCAGTGGCTTGAGCCCATACATTCTGCTGCTGAAACGACGGCCAGCGTGTACCTGCGCCTGCGATGTCCTTCAGAGCCAATGACAGGGCCAATTCGCCATTTGACAAAACCCTCGACAAAGTTGATGGTGGCACGGCAAACAACTCGCACAACGTTTTCGATTCTGTCGCGTGGGTGTAGTAGTGTAGGACAAGTGCGAGCACGCAATGCTTATGTTGTATTCGAGTCGGTCATCCTAGCCGACCCTCACCAGATTGTACCAAGTAGTATTTGTCGAATGGAGCAAAGAGATCGTCGAAGGTGGCTGGTGGAATTCACACAGCTGCGATAAACGATGGCACGTTGCGGCTGTGGTACATATTGTACCATGGGCTATCCAGTTCAATGTTACACAGCGAAATCGTTACGCTCGCGGAGGAATGGTCGTATGCGAAGCAGAAGCATGCAAGGCAGCACCGTGCGTCGGTAGTTGTCCTCGTAAGCGCAAAGAAACAGGAAGCTTGAAACCATTTTACTGAATAAAATTGGCTAATCTGCTTGAGGTAATTTTGGAGAGCTCACATGGGAGCTCCATCTTAGATGCCTTCTCAGATTAGTCTGAGAGCGCTCTTATATCTGAATAATGTTTGGTCTGAGATGCTATCTGGGAGTATTTTTGGAAGCCCCCCAATGTACTTCGTGAACCCTTGTTGTATTATACCTATTTCGTGTACCCATGTTGTATTGTATGTACTTCGTGTACTGCAATATCCGTACCCGAGAGATCCGCGCGCGCATGCGCGAAGGAGAACGACTCTGAAAGCGCGATGCGGACGGCTTCTTCGAAGGTCCGCGGGTAGGCGCGGAACAACTGTGTGCTCGCGGGGCCTTGGTTGAGATCGACCATGACTATGGCCACGCGCAAGGGCTCGGGGAGGGATTCTTCATCGATAACAATCGCTGCCAAGAAGCGAAGGTCATGGATGAATTCCTGGAGGAAACGTTTTCCTTGCTTGCACGCCAAATATTGCGAGCGATAGCGGAAATCGCTGTTGAGTGGTAACAACATCGCCTTGAGTTCGACCTCGAAAGTCGCGAAGGACGGAAAGCATAGGGGATCCATCAAGCGTTTGGAGATCACCCAATCTTCCGCGCGTTCTTTCAGGTGCGATATCGCAAATGCCACGCATGTGGCTTGGTCTGAGATGCGCTGGGCGTCTGCAGCGGTTTTGACTTACAAAAGCCAGCGGAGTAGTTTGTCTGACTCCGCACCACCGAACTTGTCGACTTCCGCTTTGATCGGCTTCAGACGAGAAGCCGATGAGTGGTCCGATGACTCTTAAGCGCGCGCCAGGTGCGCATTCTTATCTTGGGCGAGTCAGAGGGAATCCACTGGAGGGTGCGGTCATGAGTCAACATGGCGGAAGCCTGCTCTTCCAAGGTCGCCATTGTCTCACGGGCAACGAGGGGGTAGTCTTCGAGGTTGCGCCCATACGAAGTCATTTGGGCCATTTGTTCTTCCAGCGTCGCGTGGGCAGTGGTGGATGCTACCGTAGACTCAGCGACAGAGAGTTTAATCGTGCTACCGATGCCTTCTACAAGGCGTGCTTGAACTTCGGGGGACATCCTGCCGAGGAGTAGCGCTGTACGCCAAAGCCGCGACGCAAAAAAAGCGAGGACCGCCTGATGCGCTGCTGTGTGGGTGGAGGACATGGTGGTGGTCTACTGGATGAACGTGGAGTGCTACCAAGTATGAGCGTGCGCAGAGGAAGGCACAGGTGATAGTTGAATGAAGAATGAATTGATAGCGTTAAATCTCCTACGCTGTCACTAAGCTACGCGCAACCAACCGTTGTTTGGTTGGTGTAGAAAAAGTGGCGTTCAGGCCGGTGAACGCCATAAAGTGTCTTTGAGGGGACACCTTGGACTGATGGCCAAGGTGGCAGAGGCAGCATCTGGGAGGACTCCGCCGTTGAAGTTTAAAGATATTTTCCGACTGAGGTTTGGGCGAGATCCTCCAGTCCGAGTGAAGCCTTTGAAGGTGCACCTCAAGCCTGGGGCTGTACCGGGAAGTCAGGGCTCAGACGTTACCCTCCGACCCACATGGTGTTTCTCGTGAACCATGTGCGGGAGTTGGATGAGGCGGGCTTAGTGTGTCAGAACTCTTGGTCACGTTGGCGGGCTGTCCCGAGGATTGTCCCGAAGAAAAACCCGGGCAACCTGCGGATGACGATTGACTCGATCGAGGCCACAATGCGTGCACCGAGCTGATGCCTTGGACGATGCCTAACCTCGACGTCGCAATGGGCATGCTGAAGCACTCGCGCGACTACTTTACGCTGGATTGGATGAAGGGCTACTGTCAACTGCCTTTACACCCCGATTCCCATGAGTATTACTCCTTCATGAGGCCAGTTGATGTCATTACGCCAGCCCGGCTGTTGATGGGGCAGGCTGACGCAGTGGCCTATAGTCAAGGTGTGGTCGACGAACTATTCGGCTTATGCATTGTGTCCTCAAATGGCTTGACGACTTGCTGGGATACGCCGGTGTGACCATGGAGCTTTTGCAGTTGCTCCGACAAGTACTGGGGATCTGCTACCCCTCCTTGAAGTTGCAATCCGAACAAGTGCTCATTTTACACGACTCCGACGATTTGGTGTGGGAGAGAAATTTCACTTAGCTAGTTGCCCCATTGACGAGGTTGAAGGATATCGCAGCTAAAGCGCCCGACTCCCGCAAGAAGTCCATGTTGACAAAGGTGGCATTAAGTTCATTCGTATGGGCCGAGGATCATTTGACCTGTTTCGAGCGGTTCAAAGCGACGCTACTCCTTGTGGTACCTCTATCCCAACCGGACCCTGATAAGGTGGTGTGCCACTACATCGATGCAAGTGAGGGTTTTTGGGGGGCAATTGTAACTGAAGTCCCCTCCGAGGATCTCGCGATGCCGGCAAATGACCAGCGACATGAACCGTTGGCGTTCCTCAGTGGCGCTTTCCAAGGTTCGAGCGAGCGATGGCCGAATGTTGAGAAGGAGGCGTTTGCGGTGGTTGAGTTCTGCAAACGATTGTGATACCTCCTGATTCGGCCTGACGGTTCCGCTCTTTACCGACCATCGGAACCTTGTGTACATGTTCATCCCGTTGGGGTCGAACTCCACCATGGCCAAGTATCAGGTCCACAAGCTTCAGCGGCGGGCGCTGACTATGACAACATTTCCATATGTGGTGGAATGTGTCGCCGGTGAAGACACAATTTGTGGAACGACCTCATCAGCAGATGGGTGGCCTCAGAAATGAGCTACTGTAATCATCAAAGACGACATGAGCGGCTTCGTACGTCTCCATGTGAGTGCACATCGGCAACGGCTGTCGAAATAATATACTGCTCTGGTCCACAATGATCGTTACGGTATTTTGACATGATTAAAGTATACACTAGGGCAAAAAGTAACTTGGCTTTTGTATTGAACCTCGACAACGCATAAACACCGATTGAAATTTAATTTAATACATATTTGGTTCAAGGTACTTAGACTTGCGAATTCAATTGAGCATGAACGCTACTGTACGTTGACGCAGCACAATGAACTTTGAAAGTCGACAGGTCTTCAATCGTACAATCCTTTTTGAGATGCGGAAGCTTATAGTTATTGCCCCGGAGCACCTCCATGGATGTCCATAACATTTTGTAGCGTAACAAATGTCTTCGCCAGAGTTTTGACAGGCATCTCAAAAAATGCACATTCAACAGCACCAATGAGTTCCTCGATTGTACGAGTTCTCCTCTGGTACTGCAGGCTTTGAATAGCATTGAAAAAACCTAAATTTAGGACGTTGAAGTCTGGTCTATTCGGAGGCTGATTTGACATGCTGATACGGTTAACACCGTTGGACCGCAAAATATGGGTTGTCAGGCGCCGGTGGGGGCCAGCATTATCGTGTTGAATATGCACACCTTGATGTAGGCAACCTTGGGGGAATTTCGCCAGAATTGTAGGCACCACATTGTTCACAACACAGTCGAAATAGACCTGTAACTCGACAATTTGCGGCGTGACAATAAGAGTTCCTTTTGGGCGATTTTAACTATTTCTAGCTCCTGGCACGCGTTGGACAAACGGCCAAATACACAGCTTTCCATCGAATTCTTGTCGTAGGTGGGGATCGTACCGGGGACGTGCAACGGCGGCCAAAAACATTACTTTTGCGATAATCGTTTGGATTTTGGCGGCGCGATGGGCCAGTTCTTCATCTTCGTATACGTAGAATTTTCTCTTAACCTGAGTCAAAAAGAACCACTTCTCATCGATATGTACCTATATTTTCTCAACATATTCTCAAAGAAGTGTCTCCCTTTTGACCCAGGCAAGAGAAAATTCATCGCAAAACGCAGGCGCTTGGTCTTGTTGGCGTCCGTCAAGAATGGTTTGACATGGCTTGAATGCGGCATGGGCTTCTTGGTTGCTGCCATGTGGCGCATGATGGTCGTCTGGGGTATGCCACTGTGTGCGGCGAGGGAGCGCTGTGTTTGGCGATCTTCTTGGGGCACGGCCTTGATCGTCGCTTCAATTATTTCGACGGATCGCCGTGCTTTCCACCCAGAATTGCCAAAAACAGAAATCCTTTAAAATTGCATACTTCTCGAAATTCATGGTTTACATCCATATATAATTTTATAGAGGTCATACATACCTCGAATTTTGGCAGCGATGTCCGCCATCGGAGCACCGTGGAGGAGAGAGAGGCGTCCATTTTTCCAGAGTCGTGATATGGTAACCCTGTGGCACTGAAAGTGCCGAGCCACATCCGATACTGCTCCATATGGTAGTTGGTCGTGGTGCATGCGTGCGAGAAGCATCTCGTAAGCTCCGCAGCGATCGACCTCGGAGAGATTTCGTAGGTGACTTGCTCGGCCCAGGTTTGATGCTGAGTGTGTGCTCGTGGGTGGCATAGATCAACACTGAAACGTTAGTAACGGAAGGTGCAGTCGATTGGGTGTCAAATTGAGTTATGACTGGCGCAAGAATTTGATGCTTCAAGCACTCGTTGGCATTTTTCCCCCTCATAATTTGCACTCACAATGCGTCCAATCAAAGCTGAGATCCTGCGCTTTCTAAAGAACCAATCAGAAGTGCTATCCGAGGTGTTGTAGAAAAAATTCCGCCAATAAAACGAAACTCTAACGATCATTGTGGACCAGGTAGTATATGATATGCGAAATCAACATTCCATCCGAATTAACTGTAAATGGGATTCTACGGAATACTATTACTTCGAAGTAATAGTATAATGCTATAGTGTTTCGTACTATTTTAATAGTAAGGTGATTCATGTAATTCCTGGCCAGCAAATGGCCAATCACAATCATCCATGGACGATGATTGGACAAAATTACATATTCTTGTATCACATACTTGTAAGATTTAATATCATGCTTCTCCGACATGTAATAGAGTTTTTGTATTAGTTTCACTTCTAAATTTAATTACTTGAACACTTTATACATATCATTATTAAGAGGTTCTGAGGATTTTGTCACCCAAATCAGGCATACATTATTCAAATGGCTTACTGGCCGGGAATTAAATTCACACAGGAAATTTCAATTTTAGAAATTCGACGAGCAAATTGACCATGCGATACAAATGATGGGACCTGCATAAAGTTATAAAGCTCGTCATGATCTTCAAAATGCATGTTTTTGCAGCCTCATCGGATGAATGGGTGACGAGTTATGGCACTCAGAAAGTAGGCCAAGCTGGCCGGTAATTACATGAATCACCTTTTTGCAGTTACGTTTGACGAATGCCCGGTATATTAGGTCGTGTGCCCGATATATTTGGCGGTGTGTCCGATATAATTGGCCATGTTCTCGTTAAATTTGGCACCCGGATGTCGTGTGCCTGATATATTTTTGGGCGGTGTGCCCGATATAATTGGCCGTGTGCCCAAGCAATTGCCCATGTGCCCGATGAAAATGGAAATCACGCAATAAAAGTCAATTCAATATAGAAATGGTCGTCAAATGACACATGACGCATCGTTGCTGTGACGTCACATACCAATGCTCATGTTGCCCATGGCCTCCGCGCGTCCATCGTGGGTGCGTTCCTTGAGGTAAATCGAAAAATGAGCTCTGCGCGCGACAGATTCAAAACAATTTGGTGGGAGTTGAAGTAACGTTATGGACGAAACGTTGAAGTACAGGGGCAACAGTATACTTACTTTATTCAAGTCAATCCATTGAAGTCGATATATTAATAACAGTGTATTCTATTCCAGTGAATACTGTACTTCGATTGAAGTCGATATTTTTACTTGAACAAAGTATACTGTTGCCCCTATACTTCAACGTTTCGTCCATAACGTTACTTCAACTCCCACCAAATTGTTTTGAATCTGTCGCGCGCAGAGCTCATTTTTCGATTTACCTCAAGGAACGCACCCACGATGGACGCGCGGAGGCCATGGGCAACATGAGCATTGGTATGTGACGTCACAGCAACGATGCGTCATGTGTCATTTGACGACCATTTCTATATTGAATTGACTTTTATTGCGTGATTTCCATTTTCATCGGGCACATGGGCAATTGCTTGGGCACACGGCCAATTATATCGGGCACACCGCCCAAAAATATATCGGGCACACGACATCCGGGTGCCAATTTTAACGAGCACATGACCAATTATATCGGACACACCGCCAAATATATCGGGCACACGACCAAATATACCGGGCATTCGTCCAACTTAACTGCAAAAAGGTGTAGTACTATTATAGTAACGTTACCGGTAATAGTACCAGTCATTTTTCGATATTACAGTAACTGAAAAATGGAACATTTCCCCTCCCTTGCAACAGTAGCACTGTTGTTACGTAATCATTTTTACCAAGAGCCCCTATAACCCCCGGAACCCTTGGAGCCCTTGGGCTTCATACAATGCTATTCCCGGGGTTAAACTGCATCAACAGTGGTTAGCGCTAGCTAACCACTGAAATGACTTGTTTTGAATTTACACTTGATTTGACTATGTGCCAGAAATAACTTGGGTTTTGTATGCCAGGAGGCCCAACTACTGTTGCACGAGGGAATTGCTGCCGCAAAATGTCATTCATCCCAACTACATACAATATCTGCCAATCAGAGGTTGTGCAAAGCAGTAGCACAAGTTATGCTAATTCTCTCCACAAAGAAGAGCAAGAGGGCCCGGTTCTGCCTACAAAGAAGAATTATCTCCAATGAGACGAAGCATCAGCTCAAGAAATCGCCTTTACAGTTAGTTAGCTGTTAATGCGACCCCATCTAATTTACTGTGCGTTGCAATATTTTCGATCCCACAAAAGTTCCAACATGAAACATGGCAATTCCAACCAATCAAAAAAATTCAAACATGTAAAGAGCAATCCTGATTTGCAATCCATTTTTAATTCTCTGATTGGATGCATTGGATCATTCACGAATAGAAACCAAACGAAGTCCCCCGCTTCGCGGATACGTAGTTAGCCATAAGCATATCGTAGCATTATCTATAAACCCTCTTCAAGGAAGGATGGCTTGGCCGCCGTTATTTATATTAGTTCAGGAACGAGCTTTTTGCAATTAAAAACACCTACGCATTGTCTGGCATGATGGGGGCCCCCAGGGGCAAATCGTTGGACGCCTTGCACTTGACACCTTTGGTGCCTTGGATGCTAGGAATGTACCAACAATGACCCCGCGCAATCCCGCCCGACTTGGTCGCTTCGTAGTTGAACCCCCCAAAGTCCCAAGATTTGTCGAACGTGGCAAAGTTCACCTTCATCCAGTCCTTGGTAAAACTCAACTCCATAAACCCGTACGGGTTGCCGCCAGCCACCCACAGGGTATCAACGAAGTCGTTCTTGCCTTCCGTCGAAGTGTCCGTGAAAATACCGCCGCCGCCGCCGTTCTCAAAGAAGTGCGTGTTCCACTTGGCCACGTCATGGTTAAACCCGTGGGTGTGACCGTTGAACCAGGCGTGAACCCCATAGGTTTTCGTCAAGTTGTACCACGTCAGCATTTTGGGCTCGCCCATATGGAAGTGCGGCGAGTAATGCGTGTTGATGATCTTGTACGTGGCCGTGGACTTGGCCAAATCCCGCGCCGCGCCGTCCAACGAAGCCTTGGCCCAGCCTTCGATCTTGTCTTGGCAAGCCTTAAACATGGCCTTATCCCCGCCAGCGCAGTTGGCATCTCCAGGCATTTCGTTGCCCGTGCATTTGGTTTTGGTTTCTCTTGAATATCCGTAGCATTGGCAGCACACTTGCTGTAGTCCGTGAGAGTCGGCGTGGTTTGTATCCAGGTTGAAGATATCCACAGAGACGCTGCCGTCCTCGCTCTTAACCGACTCGACGTAGTAGTGGTCCTTCATGAGCCACCGGTCCTGATTCGGGCTCTTGTATTGCGCTTGGAGATCGAACTTGAGGTCCAGGTACTTGAGCATTTCGGCCGTGTCCTTGCACTTGACAAAGTTGTAGTCCTTTTCGCCACAAATGTACTCCGAGCCGCCAATGTCGTGGTTGCCAGCGACGTTGACCCACTTGATGCCTGCCAATGCCGGCTGCGCATACTTCTTCTCAAACGTTTCTTCCATGCGGTAAGCAATATCGCCAGGTCCAACACCATCCCAGTAGATGTTGTCGCCATGACCAATCACTCGGGCTGGCTTGGGCTTGAGCTCGCCAGCAGATTGGGCCAGAATCGTAGACACATACAGTTGCGCCCAGTAGTCAACCTTGATGCGAGCCTTGGACGGGTTGACCTTGTTGGCGTTGGCTCCACTGCCACCGTACGTTTTGCAGCAAGAACCAGGGTCGCCGGCGTCATCCAGTGTGTTGCCAGACTTCTTGCCGGTGGTACTACCCCAGTCGCCAATGGCGAGCATGGTGAGCGCAGCCTTACCAGCTTCAGGATCGGAAGCAGGCGAAGGAGCAGGGGTCGTGGTCGCACCAGGTGCAGGAGGATTCGTCGTGCCCAGCAAGTCCTCGGCCGTCACGTTTTTGGCAGGGGAGACGACGGGGGTGTTGGTGCCCTTGTTTCCAGACGTCGAATTGGCATCGCTGCCGCTGCCATTGCCACTTGACAGGACGATGGCAGCCGTGACACCTCCTGCAACAAGCACGGCGGCCGCAGCAATGATGACGATGCGCTTGCCTTTGCCTTTGGACACTGGGGCGTCCCCAGGGACTGGCAGCATGGCAGTGTCGCCAAAGCTAGAGTTGCGCTGAAAGGTGTCGGAGTCTACACACCAATGCAGCAGGGGTGGTTGGTCCTCATGATGCTAACGAATGTCGAAGGATTGTTTACCTTGGCGCTTCATCGTTGGTTGTGCAATGACGCCAGGCTGGCGAACCTTAGTCTCTGGACCTTTCAACGACCACATTACAGTGATTATTACTCACATACCGTGTATACAAACACCAAATGTAAATCTCCGCATAACATGATACAAAAAGTTCTTATCCGGAGAACTCTGCACTTCTCGGTGCCTTTGTTGCTGCCAAGTTGCGATCCTATCACCACATATCAATCCTTCCATGTACCTTCCTTGTACTATGGACAAGGCCTCAAGGTCATCTGGTCTTGAATTGTACAGATTGCAAAAAATACGCAAAAACCAAGTGTACTGCAATGCCAGCTGGAGGAAATTTCAAGAAATGCTTGTGTAATGTTAGTGGCTGAAAAGAATATCAAGAGCCCATTAATAGACCGCTCACACGACGGTGATATGGTGCATTCAATTCGGATTGGTTATAATCGGATATGTTTTGCCTCAATACAAACATCAAGTAAAAGTACTTCTGTCGTTGAATAGGCCTCGTCGGGGTAACGTTCGCTCGCTACAACTTCGAAATATAAGGCTTGGTCAATGTAGAAAAACGAAACGAAAGAGATAGTATTGAAACCGGGGCCTTTCGGACCCTACGCGATTCCCACTACAGTACAGTACCATGACAATGACTATAGATATATTTATGAGAAATGTGATTTATAACCAATCGGCTTCGACCATACCCATATCACCTGTCGTGTGAGCGGTCAATTAATGCAGCCTATAAATATCACGAATATTTTCACAATTTTCGCTATACTTCTGCTACTCGTTGCAATTTTCGCTATACTTCTGCTACTCGTTGTTGATTGGATATTAAATCCATTCATTTCATACCACATCGATATTGTGTGGTCTACTCACAAATTTTGGTTGACAGTGAACCGCCGAACAATCGCCGGACCTTCGAAATTGCATATAAAACTAAGTTGAAGAGGTATCTTTGTGACTGCAATACTAACTAGTTATTGTCGATTTGATACAAATTTGGGGAGGGGGTGCAATCGACCAAACCGATCCACAATCGATCTGATTGGTTGAATTTAAATTCCAACGAGAAACCACGCCACAACACGAAATTTCACTCGAAAGCACAATACAATCAATCTTTTTAGCCAATAAAATTGCAACCACCATTCTTTGTAGCCAATCATACTCCTTTGCACGATTAGTTGGCGATTTCATCAATCCCCCAAACTTGACTGAAAAGCACAATAATTCCTTTCTGATGAATCACATCGTTCATATATTTCCAAATGTCGACGTTTCATTGGATATACTACTGAATTTTTGACGAATCAGCGTCGTACTTCCCATTTGCCTGCGCGATGAACGGGCAATTGGAAGGGCAGCGCAAAGACGACGACGTGGACGCGGAGTATGAGGAGTTGATTCCGCCGGAGAACTTTGCCATGGTGGAGCGTGGGCTGTATCGGAGTATGTCTCTTGATCTTCATCCCGAGACTTGTGATCGACGACACATGCAGGCGGGTTTCCCAAGAAGAAGAATTTCACGTTCCTGCGCACATTGGGGCTCAAGTCCATCCTGTACGTGTGTATGTCTGCCTTCCCAAATCATCGTCACGAGCATGAAGCGTAGGACATTGGTTTTGGAGGACTACCCGCTGTCGAACAACGAATTCAACAAACTCAACAACGTGACACTGCTGCAATTCGGCGTCCCAGGCAACAAGGTTGTGTCCTGACTGACCGTCACACGTGTATCGGGTATGCTGGTCATTCTCACCCATGCTGCTAGGAACCATTCGTGGATATCCCGGAAAAGGGCATCGCCGCCGCGCTCAGTGCTGTCTTGGGTACGTATGCATTCGCCGTTGTGTGTATTTCATGACGAAAGCGCTAGATCAACGGAATCACCCCATGCTCATCCACTGCAACAAAGGCAAGGTACGTCACTGTCCTTGCATCCTTCTTCCATCCTATCTCGTTGCTAACGAATCGACGGACGTAGCATCGAACGGGATGCCTTGTCGGGTGTCTGCGCAAGGTCCAGCGATGGGCGTTCAGTTCCATCTTTGACGAATACATTCGCTTCTCCCATCCCAAGCCACGCATGATGGATCAGCAGGTAACCAAGCTATAGACGACATACATTCCCATATCTTCTTTCCTTTACATGACCATTTGTTGTAGTTTATCGAATTGTTCAAAACCGAACTCGTCAAAGAATCGGCCGACAATCGACCGGCGTGGCCAGGGCTATAATAATCCACAAAACAATCAAAACTGGCGTATATATATATATATATATTTCCAGACGGAGCCGTAGTACACTACCCCTACACTTTGGTCTCCAATCCCGTGCGTGGGCGTGACGTGTTGTGGTTTGGCTGCTTCCGCGGCGGGTTCTTGCTCCTCGTGTGTCGCTTCTTCATCCACATGCCGCCGCCCAGAACCAGCGCCGCCACGGCCACGACCACACCCACCACGATGCCGATGGTCGCGCCCGAGATGGACGTGCCGTTGGTTCCCGTGCTGTTCCCCACGGTGTACTTGCCAATCTTGGGCAGGATCCCCTTTTCCACAAAGAACCCGTTGTCAAACATCATGCTGAACCCTTTTTCGAAAAATTCGCCGGCGGCCGGCCCGGGCATCGCGTCGGCACTCACGCCGACGTTGCACGCGCCATCCGACTGTCCTGGTGTCTTCAGCCACAAAAAGTACTCGACCAAGTCGGACCCTGTTTGGTCGGTGGGGGGTAGCCTACAACTACAGTGTAAAAATTCTGGAGACAGTGGGGCGGAAATGGGATTATTCCCAATACAAGGACCGAACATCCCAATACAGGGACGTCATAGGGAAGTCCATGTCTTGGCAGTATTGATACATGACATGCAAATATATACTAGTTATGTAATATCGCTTTGGACGTACCCAATGCCAGCCGTGTTGGCATTGCACCATTCTCCTGTTGGAGACGCGCCGTGGTAGTTGCGGGATGTGTCGAACACGCACTTGAAGTTCATGCCTACCCATTATACACCATATCATTCCATCACGACGTTGATTCACGCGGTTCAATTGTCTATGTTCTCGGAGCTACAACAACGAGTGGTATCTTACCAGGGGTGGCGTCGATGAACACTTTACACCACTGGAGCAATTCGTCGTTGGACCGGTAGTTGGACGTGTTGAGGACGATGCCGCGCACGGCGCCGGCCTTGGCGAGGATCTTCATGAGTGCCACGAGCGACGTCACGCGCGCGTCTTCCTTGAAGGTCCACCAGCCCACGTCCACGTACAGTCTCGCGGCGGGGTTGTTTTGGGTTAGCAACTTCACGGCCATGGCCATGTTGGGCAGGTAGTTGTTGTCCCATCCACACGCCGAGGGGCTTTCCGCGAGCAGTCCCATCGCGTCCGGCTCCAGCACGTACAACGCATCCTGTGTTCCAACCAGCGACGCCAATTTCGACACGAATGCCATGTAATCCGCTGCATTTTGGTTCACGCCGTCGCCTGAAAACGTTCCGTGGCAATCCTTATTGGGTAGGCCGTACACGACGAACGTTGGTAGCGTGTCCAGGCGTCCGTTCCGCGGCGCGCATGCCGCCAACGTGGCTATTGCTTCCGCAAGATACTGGCTCCGATCGGTATACCACGTCGCCACCGGCTTGGATTCCACCGCCTCGATGGCGTATCGGAGGTCCGGGTAATCAGACTTGGCCTTGGCAAAGTTCACGGGGGCAACCCCTGGACATAGTTTGGCCATGATGTGTGTGTTGCTGGGCGTCGAAAATGTGTTTGAAGAACGGAACACGACACTTGATGTTAACGTTCCATTGGTGAATTCTATGGGGGTTTCGTGGAAGGATTAATTCCTCTACGGCGGCGGCGGAGACACATGCAAGAAACGACGCACAGCATCCTTCGCTTCGGTCCAACTTTGCTTCATCTCTATCACATCGGCCTCTCGACCCTGCACGGCGGCCTCGCCACTGGCCACGCGATCGAGGACGTGTTGGAGCGTTTCCTTGTCGGCAGTATTGCTGCTGTCGTCCACCTCGATCAACTTGGCCTGTGCGATAGCTCGCAGGGGCAATAGGTTGGTTTCCCAATCCAAGCGCTCTTCCTTCGCAGTGGCATCGGTGTGATAGATGCACAGCTCGATCGTCGCGGCAGTGCCACCCACGGACACTGTGAGGATGGTCGCGCCGGTTGCAATGCGCTTGGCAAAGTCGCGAAACATATTTGGAAGATTTTTCGATTTTCCACCAATCGTTGAACAATGGACCAAATATAATTATAAATGTCGTTCGTTATTTAGAACACAACTCCAGAATATTACGTGCAGTATGCATTCATATTGTCATGTTGTTATCAACTCCTTTCTCAAACTTTGGGACTGTCGCCGTCCTCGGTCGCGTCGTCATCATGCTCTTCGTCGGCTCCTTCCTTGGAAACCTCACCGCCAACATTGCCGTCGTCGTCGTCGGCGCCCTCGCCTGCCAACGACGTGTCCGAGATGGCGACGTGCACCGCGGGCAAGTTCTGGAGAAGCAGCGCACACTGGGCTTCGTCCAGCTTTTTGCGCTTCGGGACTTGGGCGGGCCAGTTGACGAGGTCAAACTTGCGCTTTTCCGTTCCATTGCGCGCCTTGACCCCAATCGTGCCCGACACCAGCGCGTGCCACGGTATTTGCTTGCGAGAGGGTTGTCCCATGCGGCGCAATTCGTCGTTCAGCGCGCCAAGCACATGCGCCCACACCTTTTCCTGCTGCTTGAACGGGTTCGCGGGCGCCGGATACAGCGCGGGGAACTGCCGACGGATGACGGCGATGTCTGGAAGCAGCGTGTCCAGGTTGAGGTCGTGGATGTTGCGGACATGCTCCGTGGCATGGACGGCGATCGCTCCTAAGTAAAAAATATCGAGCGTGAGAAATGTCGAAAGAAGAAATGGACTAGTAGTTGCAGTAGTAGCTACTAATAGTACTAAGTGCTGGTAGTAAGAGGATTGTAGGAGTGTGTGTACCTCGAGGTTCGTACGTGCCAGCGTGGGTGTCGGCGTCGAACGTGGCCAAGATCGACGGGCAGCCAAGTTCCTCTGCATGTCAGTCGCCATGAGGCATGAGAGCACAGTCGGAGGACGACGAGGGATGGATAGATGACATACCCAGTGCATCCAACGTGCGCTTCAAGGTGCCCCGCAGTTGCTTCTTCCACACCACCCGTTCGCGAGTGGACATGCCTTCAGTGGGTGGCATGAGGGTAGATTTGGAAGGAGTGCCAACGTCGTCGTCGTCATTGGGGATTGAAACCTCGGCGCCAGGGTTCCAACGACCAAGCAGTTCCTTGGTTACATGAACGGCTACGTCGGCGGTTGCAGACGTCGAAGATGTAATGCGCCGACGGGCTTCGATTTCTATTCATGATGTCACGAGGTGTTGATGCGACACCTTTGTACCTTTCTCAGACGCGACATGGCTACCTTTGGCCCTGATTTCACGGACAATCAAGGAAGGGGAAGCAGTAGCGGTACTGGAGGACGATGTGGACCCTCGGTGGGGTTTAGTCGAGTCGGTGGTGGACTTCGGCGACGTCGTTAGGGCAGGACGCGAGGGGATTTCGCTCTTCTTCAGAGTCTGCGAGAAATTGCGGATCCAGTTCTGCTTCAAGCGTGAAAACACATATTCAACATGCGTCTACTGTACCGTGACGCGGCTTTCGGGGCAATTCAACAGCGCGGCGATCTCTTGTCGTCGCTCCACGTCCACCTTAAGCCCCGTGAGTTTCTCCTCCAGCACGCACTTCTTCAAGAAGTCCACAGCTATTTTGCTGAAGTGGACAGTGGAGGACTCATCCACCAAGATGTCGTCCGTCGTGGCGGCCACCGCGGTGGGCGACGACGGTTGTGGCTTAGGTGGTGCCATGTTCAAAATCGACCGTACAGTTGGTAGTGACCCTGTGATTGGTTGAAATACAATTTTTACCACCAATCAAATCCACCATTCAACGCGATATCTTTGAATACTTCGAAGTATTAAATTTCACAGACCATGTGTCTTCATAGGTTCGTGCATAGTCCCTCCAAAAACACATTCGTACAAAATCAAATGTCTACTTTGACCATGCATAGAGTACAGTGCTACAATAGCAACTCACAGTCACCAAACTCCATCACTATGTAGTTCCCTGTACGGGAAATCTTTGACGAGCCAAGGATACTACAGCGATCTGACTAACGTTATGGATAGTTGTGGCCGCAGTGAGCGATTACATCTGCGTTAGCCTTTTACCGACCGACCTGCATGATTGCACAATCTTAGTGGAGCGTGGCAAGGTTTCGCGCATCATCATGACACGGGCGGTGCCGCCACATGAAAGTTCTCTTGGCATACCAGCCCCACATGTCATTTAGAAATGGATCTAATGGACACGTTCAGCGACATCACACCGGGCGGTTTGCACAACCGTCGTCTACTCACAGAGTAATGGTGTATATACTGTATTAAGGTAAGGTTACCTGTACCGTCGTCGCATGTTGGAGCAATAGGTACATGGCATATCCTGTCCAATACTACGTACGTTAGTACGTAGTACAAGGTCATTCGGCTTATGACACAACCAAACAAGCTACCTAGTGGACAGAATAGGGCAGAGCTACCAATTTGTACAGTTGCCCAAATTCGTTGAACCTCCACCGTCTCGTTTTACCGCAGAATTTTTTACACCAATCATACTCAATGGACTACACTTTATCCGCCAATGAAATCACTTTTGCCGAATTACCACTTGCAGTTGATGCACCTAGTGTTCATTTCCCAACTCTCTTGTCATGACCAACAACACATCGACCGCGACTTCGACCTCAGGGCTTACGTTCGACGCCGCCGTCGGCGCAAAACTTGCCATAGACTTCGCGGCCGCTGGCGCGGCGTCCTTCTTCGTGGCGCCGTTTATCACAACGGTGGACCGAGCCATCATAGAGAACGCCAGCGGGAAGCGCGGCCTCTCGACGGCATTAAAGGAGATCTCCCTCGACTTCGTTCGCAACCCCCTCTCGTTTGTTCGACGAAAGGAGTTCCTTCTTATCTATGGTCTCTACACGGCCACGTACTTGAGTGCCAATGCCATCGACACAGTCTGCGACGTGGTCGAAACGGACAATAGGTTGCCCAAGTTCGTCGGTACCACCGCCGTCAACATGGGACTGTGCATTGCCAAAGACCGCGAGTTTGCCCGTATGTTTGGTGTCATCGCTCCGGCCAAGTTCCCCCTCACTTCCGTCGCGCTCTTCGCCGTCCGCGACTCCATGACGGTCGGCGCGTCGTTCGTGGCGCCCCCTGTGATTGCCACGTACTTTGAATCCAACGGCTATGCAAATAACGCCACGTCCAATTCGCTGGCGCAGGTGCTATGTCCTGCCATGGTACGATGATCATGTTGAGTGCTTCAGGAACATGCAACTTAGCGAGAGATTGTTGCACAGGTCCAATTCATATCGACGCCCCTCCATCTCCTGAGCCTAGACCTGTACAATCGTAAGGACGCGAGTCCCCAAAGTCGGGCGTCGTTTGTGTCCCGCGAGTACCTCAAATCCACCGCCGCCCGCATCGGTCGGATTGCGCCGGCGTTTGGATTTGGCGGCATTGGCAATCGATATGTGCGAGACAACTTGAGGGCAACGTGGTGCCTCGATGACGTGGCAGTGTAGGAATGCTACGAATAACGTATATTCGAGTACAGGTCATTGTATTTTCACGTATGCACGGTACAAAGTCCATTGACGACGCCTAGAGATTGCTTGCATACATATGTACCAAAACGTTACGGGTAGCGCCAACCAACCATCATGGAATGGAACGAATTAATTGTTCCTTTTATTTATATCGTATATGACCAATTTATGACCACTATTAATACACCAATTTATGGTCACTCCTTTTGAGCTAATCAATCGCGGTATTTTTGACTAGAATACATTATACTCCGGAGTAAGTCGATACATTACACACGCTAACCATGCCGAATCATCCGGACATTTGACTTGAAAATGGGGAAGTTCCTTGCCCTGCCATCACAGATAACCTAAAATTGTTAATTGCTCGTCTTGGATACTACATGCTTGTCAGAGAAATCACAGGTGTCGCCGACAACACATACCTACCATACTGTATTCCCCCATCTACCTGTACCCAAACATTATCCTTACCCAATACTTTCACGCGCTGATGCCATGTTTACAGTATGCGCATCACAGGCACCCAGCAACCGAGACTACAGCTCTGTACTAGTACTAACGTTAAGCTTAACGTTAACCTCAGATTACGATTGGAACAGGTTATCCGGACCATGTGTTGGACTGGAACTGTCCTACCAAATATTGTGAATTCGCTATAAACTTCCAATATTCGCGTGGTTTGTCTATATCAATATTGAATCAAGCTGGAGCTCTGATTGGTTGAATAGACTTGTCCTTTCTGTAAGAACCAATCAAATCCTCTATAAATTAAATCCTCTATAAATTGGACTAGCCAATAGCGTGGATTCGTGATTCGAATCAGCGGCGAGATTCGATTCTACGGGGTCTGGAAATTTGTACCGAATCAACAATACTCTGACTTTACCTGACCACAACGAATACCCTATCCGCACAATTTGTATGCATCGAGGCATACACAGTTCAAGGTTAAAAAAGTGATCATAAAATGATACACTAAAATAGAGTAAACTTGCTTGGAAAGTCGGATTTTTGATTAGAAATAGTGTACTACCGTATTTCCCGCACATCTGTAACCACGCAAATGTTTTAGAAATAGTTACAACTTTACGGGAATACTTCAAATGTACCACTGTTAGTTCCGCTCAATTGCATCGTTTTGATTGGACAAAATGTTTAACTGCGCTTACAATGATTGACGAACACAAACCAAATGACTTCCGAGTCACGACGAATCGATCCACGATGAGCTCTAATGTAATTGTGATACAAACTTACGAGGCTGCAATGGGTGCTCGGAAGACCTTCTATTGCATTGGGAAGGAGTTCGGCGTCCAAACTGGCCAAGTGCCAAGTGGACAAGGGATGAAATCACACCTGATATGGTTAAGAATGCAATCCCAGCTTGTGGGATGCAATAACTTAACACTGTAAGTAGTACAGTAATACGTGCAATGCATGTCAATGTTGTTGAATTATTATGATCTATTGTACTCTTCAACATGTTCCATAAGCACTGCCTTGACAATACCGGTACCATGGTATCTATCTGAACGATTACGCTTAGACACACTAAATACGACTATGTGGTCTTCCATAACAACGACCAGCTTGTGCGTGAACTTAGCTTTGCAGGTAAAGCTGCTCCACTCCAAGAATCTTGTATACCTTGATTGCTTCTTGGAGTTGGTCACCGCGTTCCTGCAAGACCTCGCAATGAAACAAAACTACGTCGTCGACTGACAAGCTATTGCCGCAGACTTCATGCGACGTACAGCTTCGAGTTCCTTCACCATTTCCGCAGCCAACAATGTCCACGGCCTTCAACTCCATCCACTTTCAGGTGTTGAATTCTGCAGCACTATGTCTTGACAGGTTGAATATTACCCAATCATTGATTATTGGTTACAGCTTAATGGGAAGGCCCAATTTACTTCGTTCACACTGGCTTTATATTTGTCTTGAGTTTAGTATTGATCATTGAACGTGGTTACAGTTCTTCAGAACGAAATGGTGGTTAGATGTGCGGGAAATACGGTAGTTCATCTTAAAATGAAATAATTCGATTAACAGTGGTCGAAGGCATCGACCGACCTTTTTTCCAGTTTGAACGTTCATGGATGAAATTTTTCTCAAAAAATTGTTTATCTGCTCAACTTTTTCTGACGAATTCAATGGTGTTGTTCTTTTTCTGTAAAATTGGATATTCTCTACAAATTGCTGCGTCAAATGTAAGAATGATTGTGATTTTGCATTCTTAATATTGCCAAATATCAACATTCTTAATATTGATAACTTCTAACAGTTAATATGCCACCCTGAGAAATTTATTTGCGTAGTCGGCAGCGGATACCTTGACACGCTTGATATCAATTTACAAATGTTTTGTGCCTTCAGTGTTATTGGTCAGTGTGCCAGGGGTGGGTGTATGACATG
>NW_009798298.1:221696-226777 GCF_000520075.1 Aphanomyces astaci | reverse complement strand
GACATTCTTGTTCGTTGTTATATTCATTACCGTACCGTACACAATAACTACCCTGGGATTTTTCGTCCAGGGTAGCAATACTTAAGCCGAATGAGTTCGTTATGGGTAGTTATTTCGACCGCCATAGTATCGAGGGTACCTTATTTAAGACCGAAATTTAATACTATATTTTGTATACCCATACAATTTTATAGTTATGTTGAAATCATATGTTCATACTTGGTCGAAAACATATCAGAATGTAAGGTAGCAATCATTAACTTGTGGCACATCGTCGGTAACCCCGAAAGGCATTAAACAAGCAACTCCTTTATTGTAAAGCTAGCCGAGCTGACGCACTCAACATAGTCGAATAAATAGTGTTCTCTTGCAATGACGACAGGTTTGCATCAAAGGCAGAAGTCGATCCACACATAGGATTATGACCGCAGGTTTCGAACGCCTCGCAATCCACTTATCCTTGACGACAGTAACACCGACTATCCCACCGAATCTTGCAAGCTGCGTAAGCGCCCACGCGTGGTGGTTCGCGAAGACTTCGTAATCCTTAACGCTGATCTGCGCGACGACTTTGTGCTTGAGGAACAAGACGAAGACTGGATGTAACTACAGTAGTTAATCATTCATATTCATTTTTCCTTTTGAGTTGATATAGTAAGCTTAGTATATTTGTTTGCACATTCAGCATAATACGGTATTGGTATTGTACTGAATCACAAAGGTAGATATTTCGACCGCCAATTCTGGCAGGGTAGAAAAATTAAGCCGCCTTCCGCGGCAAGGGTAGTTATTCTGACCGCGAAGCACCCAGGGTAGATTTTAAGCCGGGGTAGTTATTGTGTACGGTACGGTGTATACAAAAGCGAAGTCAAAACCAGACGTGAGAAATTGACAGAAGAAAGTCGGACCGAATGTCCTGTATCCATTGATTGGTTAAAAGTGTAATTAATTAATGACCATGGCAGATGAACAACATAATGAAGTATTGCCTGCAACCTGCCAGCAGTACAGTACAGTACAGTACAGTACAGTACCTTAGAGCCTGGTACTACTGGAGGTGAGGAGCATCCGTCAGGGGGATCCTCCTTCTGGGGGATCACCACCTGGCTATGGTAGTAGTAGTTGGTCTTGCTCTGGTGGTTGTAGGATGAGCAGTAGTGATTGCTGTGTGGTGGGTGTGGCTGTGGTAGTAGTGGTTGATTATTACACCTCCAGTAGTACCAGGCTCTAAGGTACTGTACTGTATTGTCGTTACTAGCTGGCCGTACAAGATCAAGTCGCGGGACTTGACCAAGAAGCAATATCTTGTGTGAGTGGAAATTCGCGGTGCAGGAGCTCCAAAACGTTTATAACAGCACGATTGGCACTGGTTTGGGTCGTCGTCGTCCCTACACCTCGGCCACGGCTATAGATAGCTGCATTGCATTTGGCACTATAATGGCCAATTTGCCATCATCCTGGCTGGCTGGGGTTTCACTGAACTTGGACGTCAGCTTCGTACAGTATGTCCCAAATGAAGATGGTCACATTTGTACGCCTGGCTAGAAAACGTCATAAGTTGATGTAATCCGGGTTTTTATGGCATTCCCGCATATACACCCTACTAAATGGATTGCACGGCACCCGCATATATTGGGTGGGCGTTACAGTATTTCTCAAAATTGTGGATGTAGGAGCACAATGAAGTCGGAATTGACAGACTGTGACCCCAAATGATGCAGCAAAAAGTAAAGACAGGATAATTAGGTCGAATTTAAGCCAATCAGAATTGAGTCGGATGAGATGTCTGACTGTATTCGATCACAACACAATGTTGAAATGGTCCAAGAGTGGATTTGATTGGCCACTTGATTCGTGTGCTGGGTTTTGATTGGTCGATAGATTGTCTGCCGATTTGGTACAGCTCAAAAGTCCAAATTTTGGGTAAAAGGACAATATGCTTCAGTGTTAGAGCATCTCCACTCGTCAGACTTAAAGGTCTGATTTATACGGATAACCATTAGATAGGACCAATTTTGGACTATACTCCCGTTGGTTTTATGGGGGTCTCAATAAGTCCAAACATAAGTTCGGCCCCGAAAAGCCCTATCATAGGACTTTTTCGTCAAGATTCAGTCCGCGACATTCATTTAAAACATTTCGTTTTTTACGGATAACTTTGCCAAAATTGCTCGGATTAAGCTCAAATTAGCACCAAAATATCGGCCTTGATTGGCCCCATGTAATGGCGACTCTATCAGGCCACGAAATTTGACCGAGTAATCGCGGGAAAACTGATTTTGGGGTGCGACAGTCATTTATGAACACAACATTGAACTCGTCACTTTCACTTTGGAGCGACACCCACAGGTACGCCGACATATCTAACCGACGTGTAATCACTTCCAACAACCGTTGCTTGACCATCGTAGCCGACAACATGTCCAAAGGACCATTCTTGACTGCCCGGGAGAGGGCATTCATCGATGCACTCCGCGGCGAAGGCTTGACCGTCAAGGTGATTGCCGAGAGGCTTGGACTTTCGCGCGGGGTCATCTATAGCTACATTCGTGACGCAGAGGCCTATGGAACTCGTAGCAAGGGTAGTGTGTCTAAGGTTATGAATGATAGACTTCGTCGTCGACATCCAAGATAGGATGCTCCTCACGCATGCTCTAGGCGGCGATTCCGGTTAACCCTGAGTCTTCACACCTATCAACGCATCCCCCAGAAGTGCCAGCACCTCAAGTATGTGAAGCTAAAGCATTCCCCGTGCCTACTTCCCCGCAACAAGGTTGCCAGAATGGAGTACGCGACCCGGAATGTCCTAAAGCCCCCCAAGTGGAGTCGGATCATTTGGTCCGATGAGAAGAAATCCAACTTGGATGAACCAGATGGGTTCCAATACTATTGGCACGACCTACGGCGCGAAAAGGACACGTACTTTACGCGGAACTCTGGTGGTGCCAGTGTCAAGGTGTGGGGTGGATTTTCCGGCCGCGGTTGCACCCAGTTGGCATTCTTGGTAGACCACCAGAACGCCGATTTCTACCAAGACACACTCGGAAACTATCTATTTCCGTTTGGGCACCAGCACTATGGCCCCTCGTTCACATTCATGCCAGATGGCGCAAGCATTCACACGGCTGCAAACACGAAGGCTTTTCTAGCGGAGCAGTCGGTGACACTTTTCAACCACTCAGCCCTTTCACCCGACCTCAATCCCATCGAAAACGTTTGGGGGTGGCTAGCGCGCAAGGTCTACCCCAATGGAAAGCAGTACCAAATTGTTTCCGAGCTTCAAAGCGCGATTTCCGCTGCCTGGGACTCTATTGACCGCGGATACTTGAAAAAGTTGATTAAGTCCATGCCAAAACGATGTTTGCAAGTGGTTGCTGCCAAAGGTGGAAAGACGAAGTACTAGCGTTCTTTATGTTGTCTAACAATTGAATCTTGGTACATTTTTGACGAGTTCAATGTTGTGTTCATAAATGACTGTCGCACCCCAAAATCAGTTTTCCTGCGATTACTCGGTCAAATTTCGTGGCCTGATAGAGGCGCCATTACATGGGGCCAATCAAGGCCGATATTTTGGTGCTAATTTGAGCTTACAGTTAATCCGAGCAATTTTGGCGAAGTTATCCGTAAAAAACGAAATGATTTAAATGAATGTCGCGGATTGTATCACCCTCCAAACCTATGCTATCCGGAAAAGTAATATAATCAAAATTAATATACAAAAGCACTTCTCAACATACTTAAATACAATACAGCATGCAATCTTTATAATAATTCCCATTCAATTTACACTGTTGGCCAACGAAGTCAGACCGTGCCACAGCAGGTCCAGATCATGATCCAGTGGATGCCAGCGGCGTGTGGCTGGCCGAGGCGGTCGCTTCACCCACAGGCGATGCAGAAACCGGTTGACAGGATGTGTCAAAGTCGAAGCATACGACGCGGTGAGTCTGGCGGACGCGGTGGGTCGTGGAGGTGAACCGGTTTGCAGGCATACAGGGCGGTCGCTTTGATGCTGGTGGGTATACTAGTAGACTTGGTGGTAGGTAGATGCATGGAAGCGGACCAACTTGGATCGCTTTGCGGCAGCATTCCACCTTCCGACAACGGCCTTGCATAGTTCGTGTATCGTTTGCGGCAGCGCCCGAGCTTCCGGTGGTGGCACAGAAGACAACGCGGCGTCGCCGACGATGATACTTTCGGGGGAAATCCGCGCTCGATATGCGGAGTAGTGCGCAGGGCGCGGAAGGCGTATGGTTCCTATGATGCAGCGATCTATGATGAAACTGGTGACGTTCATGATGAAACTGGCGACGTTTTCTCTTCGTACGCCAGTATGTGGCATCACAACGATGTTGACAGCACGCTTAATCTCTATACTGTGATGAAGCTCTACGTAGCAGCAGAGAATTCGAAAGCACGGGACTTTCGCGTCATCGTAGGCTCGTATTACTTCCAGCACACCCTCTATGCTGTAAATGTTAACGAGTTCGGTCCGGGGAAGTGGTTGATTGATGTAAATGCACTCATCATTTTCATAGTCCCGCGCAAAAAATCTGACGGGTGGCGAAAATGGAACTTATCACTGGAATCAGCATCCCTGCTTGGGCGCGTCCAAGCAGGTGCTGGAAAACCTGTTCGTAATACTCTGGGTGGTGATGAGATCGTAAAACCACTAGTGGTGGGCCTTGTCCAACTGGCGGGTTGTTTGCCACGTCACTTTGCCGGACAACTCGGTCAGCACGCCGTCCGTCTTGATGCCAAACTCGATGAGCTCGATGCGTGCAAGGTCCGAGATTATCGGCAGAGTCGTTATCTTGTTGGTAACGTTACACGGGGACATTTTGACAACGAGGTTCCCGTTGGGGGTCGTTTGGCAGCTCTCGTGCACGTCCACGTCGATGCAAAACTTGGCGTCATTCTGGCTCACAATGTAGCCGTTCTCAAAGTTCCACTTTTGATCGTTGGTCGCATTGGAGCAGGGGGGCGTGCCCAGGGTCTGCGTATTGTTGTTCCCAACATATTCCAAGCACTGATTCGAGCTCTTGGAGTACAAGATATTGGTCTTATAGTCCCACAGCCAG
>NW_009798298.1:216840-221596 GCF_000520075.1 Aphanomyces astaci | reverse complement strand
TAAGCACTAAGGAAACATGCTAGTGAGTGTACTCGAGAGTGCGATTAACTGCTGACATGAGCATTAAGCTGATGGTGGCATGAGTTGTTTGAGTCGCTGGGAACGGTAAGTAAGGCCTGCCACCTTACGAATTCCACAAACAAGTCAGTTAAGAGACATATTTTGGAGTCGCTGCCGGGAAGTGGAAGCAGCTCAGCACTGGAAGACTTCAGAAACCGGCGCAAACTTTATTTAGCGCCTACGACGATGCCAACGGCAAGGCTCTTAGCAACCTCAGCTCGTTCAGAGCACGAATGTCCTTAATGGAAAGACACTACCTCACCAGCAATGTCCTGGTACCGCCGAACGCGAGTCAATGGATAGTGTTGTATGGTTCGATAGACCGCAGTGCATTCATAACAACCGTGTCCTAGCACCCGACGCCTTTCATGACCTGCTCAACGAGTTTTCGAAGCACTTCACATGTGATTCCGGGATTTCGAAGTCAGGACACACCCCCAAACTGCCACAGAAGCATCAAGCCTTGGCACTTGTACTCCACGTCTACACTGCTGCATGCGAGCACAAGACCATGTTCGAAATGTTTGGAGTCCTTCCGTCGACGTTTGCAACAATGCTGTGCAACAATGAGGTCGCGTTGGGACTTGCGTTGGAGAACACGGACCAGGCGAGTGTTCATTACACATCGAAAGGGGCGCAGTGGGCACCGCAAGTGGCTGATCGGGAGCCGTTGGTGCATTGGGTGTGGTGTTTTCTTTGACGGCAATAACTATCGGGTGAAAAGCCCGTCCAGTGCGTACCTTCAGAACGCAATGTTCAACGGCTCGTGGCACAGGATCTTTATGACGGGAACGCTGCTGTTCGGCGCGGACGGAACGTTTGGTTGTCAGAAGCAGGAATGACGCCGACACCAACATTAACCTGCAGATGAACCTGCTGGTACTGTATTGTAGTCAGTCTGTACCAACTCCCAGTGGTTACCTCCAAGAGGTAACACTCTCTCGATGCAGTCGATTAAGCTTAAACTTTCTTGGGAGCTGCGTCCCTTCCCTCGTCCTTTTGGCCCCAGCCAAAATTAAAGTGGTTGGTCGTCGCCACCAAGCTGTGAGCCCATCAAAGAGTAGAGATTTGCGCCGGTTTCTGTGGACATCGTCTCTTAAATAGTTTTGATTGGTCGATCAATTGTCTGCCGATTAAGTTCAAATTTTGGGTAAAAGGACAATATGCTTCACTGTTACATACCGTGCCGTTTGGGTAAAATGTATTGGTTAATTCTTCCATAACTTTTCCCCCGTGTAGCACTTTTTCAAATCTAAAGGTATATTCGAATAGAGGAGGATGAGGGGTTCTATTTTCATTACAACAGGATATTAAAATAGATTTCGTTGTTTCAAATTTCGTTACTGCCATACCGGTACATTCTGAGCAAATTAATATACTCAGAACAGTGAAATTTACAGTTAATCAAAATAGTTCTGCATCCGACACAAGTAAATGCTTGGATTCTCCATGTTGCGAAGTGATTAAGAAAAGAATGAGCTAAATCCGCCCAGTATTTGAAAACAAATGATTCGTTTTACCCAAACGCACGATCTCAAACCTGCCCTACGCTTGCGTGGATGGTCTTGACGCTCCAACGATATGTTCATGTATGTGCGTGCCTCCAAGCAGTCCTACGCTTCGTATTTGACGAGCTTGAGGTTCCACTGTTGGTTGGTGTCCTTTTTATCACACCACAACAAGTACACGAGTGCGTCGACCTCGTCGGAGGCGCTGAGGCAAAACCCCAAATGCGTTGCATGGTGGATCTGGCCCGTGATATCATTCACGACCCACTTCTGGTTGACGTTGGTGGCATTGCATTTGCTCAAGAGCACATCTCCGCCGTTCATGCGCTTGGGCGCGTCCAAGCAGGTGCTAGAAAACCTGTTCGTAATACTCTGGGTGGTGATGTAATCGTAAAACCACTGGTGGTGGGCCTTGTCCAACTGGCGGGTGGTTTGCCACGTCACTTTTCCGGACAACTCGGTCAGCACGCCGCCCGTCTTGATGCCGAACTCGATGAGCTCGATGCGTGCAAGGTGCGAGATTTTCGGCAGGGTTATCGTGGCAACGTTACACGGGGACATTTTGACAACGAGGTTCCCGTTCGGAGTCGCTTCGCAGCTCCCGTGCACGTCCACGTCGATGCAATACTTGGCGTCATTATGGTTCATAATGTAGCCGTTCTGAAAGCTCCACTTTTGATCGTTGGTCGCGTTCGAGCAGGGGGACGTGCGCAGGGTCTGCGTGTCGTTCTCGCTAGAAGATTCCAAGCACTGATTCGAGCTCTTGGAGTACAAGATATTGGTCTTATAGTCCCACAGCCAGATCTCGTCGTCAAATACGCCCGATGGACCAACGGACGGCTTCGCAGCATACACGAGCCCAAAGTTCTCGTTGACCGAGTCGTCGGCGTTCCAGTAGCGGTGCGCCTTGATCACGTTTTTTCCGGCTCTGAGGCGGACCGCTTCGAGCGGCCTGCCGACTTGGACGGCCTTCACCCTTGGCTTCAACGTGCGGTTAGCGTAGTGAATGCCAAAGTTGCGTTCAATCTCGGTCGGATTGAATGGCAAATCGAACGCGGCAAAGTAGAATGCGTTGAGGTTCTGGCGCGCCGCCAGGGTCAGAAAGTCCTGCGTGAACACGCCTTGGGCCCGGGGAGACGCCTCCGTGACGATGGGGTCCTCACCCGCTGTGCTCCAGCCGGCTTCGTGCAGCAGGATGAGCTTGCCGGCGCGTTTGGCGCGGGTCTCTTGCTCCTGGAAGCGCTTGAACGTAAAGTGCGCGCCTTCTTCCGCCGTCTTGTTCTCCCAGAACGAAAACTGGTTCACAGCGACCACGTCCACCTCGTCGTACAACTCGGGGAACATTGTGTACATGTCCATGATGTCGGAGATCACGACGGGGAACGTTAAGTTGTGGTCGCGGAGGTAGCTTCGCACTGTTTTGAGGTGGCCGAGGACGGTGTTGATGCCGTGGCGGTCGCTGCTGCCGGTCTTGTTGCCCGGCCCTTTCACGTAGTACCGGTACAAGGCTTCGCTCGACACTTGGATGCCGAGGATGTTGTCGTTGTTGATCAATTTGGTATCATCATTCACGAGCCTCTTCAAGGCGTCATATTGCGACGGGAATGAGTCGACCACCTTTTGTTCACGTCCGTCGCGCACGAAGGTCGTGTTGACCTCGCTCCATAGGCCGAGCCAGACCTTGAGTGCGTTGTCGCGGGCGGCTTCGAGCACGCTCTTGGAGCAATTAAAGTCCATCCCGTAGATGCGAACGTAGTCGGTGACGTCCTTGAGAACTGTGAAGTCCTTGTCGATCGTGAGGAAATCCTTGCACCCACCCCACTCCGAGGTACGGGCGTCGTAGTTGATGCCGTAGAACTTGGCGTCCAGCGCCACCACGGACGAGGCGGCGAACGCGGCAGCGATAGCAAGCGACGATGGTACTTTCATCGGAGAAAATTGGGGAATGCATGACTCGGCTCCTCAACTCTTTCGGCCAAGCGTGGATGCCATGACTACTTCGCATGCTGTTTGAGGGCCAGTTCGTGTAGTAGATTGACCAAAAGTGTCAAAAAGGGGTGTGGATTGTCTCAGAACATTGTATTATTACTCAACGCTTATTGGTTCCCTCATAAAATTATGCCATAAACCGTTTTGGCAAGTCTTCAAATTTTTCCCAAAGTCTGATATCCCAAAGTCTGATATCCCATGAAAAAACGGAGAAAAGAAGTATCTCCAAAGTTGTCTGGATACCAGCTGAATTTTGGAAAAATTATATTCGATTTCCGATTGACTGTGAAGTGCAAGACTTCAACATGAACACAAACCTCCATAAAACACTCGATTCTCAAGAACTTTGTGGTATAAAGTAATGAACTTTGGTGGCATCCAGACGTACAAAATCTCGAAAAATGGAATATTTCGATTTTGCCAACTTTTCTTGGGAAAACGGCCATTTTATGCCATTTTTCGTGGCATCCAGACCCGCCCTAAATTATATATTTATTCGGTGTCTAGGGTACGCGGATCCGGTCCAAAAGCAAAAATATCGGCACCCGGAGTGATTTGATTGGTCAAGTCTCCGGAAAAGCGGCACTTCGCATACTACTTCGACGTAGGATTTATCACATCGGCCGAGATTGTGCCTGTTAGAATCCCTTCCAAATTTCAACATTGATACTACCCTGTATAGGACCGATTTCAGCCTAATCACGTTAAGGGCTGGTCTGGTTGCCACCTCATAAAATTATGCCATACTAGTACACCGTTTTGGCAAGTCAGCAAAAATTTCCCAAAGTCTTATACCTCATATCCCATGAAGAAGTATCTAGAAAGTTGACTGGATGCCAGTTGAATTGATTTTTTGAGAATCCCGTTTTTTTTTCCGAGAACTCCCACTCGACCCCAATGTCTTAACTGATAAGGGCATCCCCACCGGTGCGACTATATAATCAGACTGTAAAATACCGTTTTACAGTTCCTATATTTTGATTTTGTCAACCCCAGCGGTAAAACTGTAAAATATCCGAATAATGCTATTATCCGGAAATGAACGCCTGGCGCGATGGCGTGGGAGGACGACGATGATGACATGGATCAAGCTTGGGAGATTCTTGGCTTTCATCAGTCTTCTGCGCGCCCTAAAGGCTATATTGCCAACCGCCAGCCAGACCTACCACGAGATAGCGAGGCTGCGCATGCTCGGATTT
>NW_009798298.1:214488-216740 GCF_000520075.1 Aphanomyces astaci | reverse complement strand
GTTCTCCCAGAACGAAAACTGGTTCACAGCGACCACATCCACCTCGTCGTACAACGATGGGAACTTCGTGTACATGTCCATGATGTCGGAGATCACGACGGGGAACGCTAAGTTGAGGTCGCGGAGGTAGCTTCGCACTGTTTTGAGGTGGCCGAGGACGGTCTTGATGCCGTGGCGGTCGCTGCTACCAGTCGTCTTTCCCGCCCCTTGCACGTAGTACCGGTACAAGGCTTCGCTCGACACTTGGATGCCGAGGATGTTGTCGTTGTTGATCAATTTGGTATCATCATTCACGAGCTCCTTCAAGGCGTCATATTGCGACGGGAATGAGTCGATCGCGACCTCGCTCCATAGGCCGAGCCAGACCTTGGGAGCATTCCACCAGTGCGATATTTTACAGTTTTATCCGGATTATTTACAGTTTTGACAACCCCACCAGGCGACTGTAAAATACAGGAAGGAAACTGTAAATTTTTACCGCGAGACGGCAAATCGGCCAGATTCACAGTCGCGACTGTAAAATACAGTTTTGACGAATTTGCCAATATCATGCTATCAATGGATAATTTTGTCCAATCATGTGCGTATGGAGTCAACAATCAGTTGGTTCAGAAATGGAATCAGCCAAGGCCGTCCGTGGCTCAACTTCACGACCGACGAAGACTGCCAGCTTGTCCGGTCATGGAGCAACATCTCTCAAGATGCGTCCAAGGGTAGCAGTCAGAAGTCAGACCAATTCTGGTCGCGTATCGAAACCAACTTCAATCAGTACTCCGACGGCGCAATCCAACGCTCTGGGCGCTCGTTGTCGTCACGCTGGGCCACCATCCTGGATCAATGCAACAAGTTCGTGGGATGTTTTGCCACGGTGAGGTCCAAGCTTACAAGCGGGGAGAGTGATGGGCCGGGAGATGCCGAGCTGGTGCGACGTGCCAAGGAGCTTTTCGCGAAAAAGGCTGATGCACGTGGCAAGCAGTCGTGCTTCATGTTTTTGCATGCCTGGGAAATTTTGCGCACCGTACCAAAGTGGCAGGACTTGCGCAGCCAACAGCCTGGCAATGACCGTGCAAAAAAGCGCATGAAATTAGACGAGAACGACGACATTGTCTCCGACGACGATGTCCGTCAACGCCCGCTTGGAGTGAAAGCATCGAAGAAACTGAAGGCGTCGCGCGGCATCATGGCGGGTCGGAAGTGCAGAAGACAGTAGCTGATGCTCAGCTTCTCCGGGCAAATGCTATGCTGCTGCAAGCTGAGTTGTCACTCATGACGGTACCTCTTACTGGTTTGTCCGATACTGCCAAGGAATTTGTTCTGTTGAAACAAGCAAAGGTTTTGGCCAAGGAAAAAGTCAAAATTTATGCGCCAACGCACAAACGTGCGCGCCAGGCGTTCATTTCCGGATAAGAACGTTATTCGGATATTTTATAGTTTTACCGCTGGGGTTGACAAAAAACAAAATACAGGAACTGTAAAACGGTATTTTACAGTCTGATTATACTGTCGCACCGATGGGGATGCCCTGAGTGCGTTGTCGCGGGCGGCTTCGAGCACGCTCTTGGAGCAATTAAAGTCCATCCCGTAGATGCGAACGTAGTCGGTGACTCGCCTGAGAACATTGAAGTCCTCGGCGATCGTGAGGAAATCCCTGCACCCACCGTCGATCGTGGTACGGGCGTCGTAGTTGATGCCGTAGAACTTGGCGTCCAGCGCCGCCACGGATGAGGCGGCGAACGCGGCAGCGATAGCAAGCGACGATGGTACTTTCATCGGAGAAAATTGAGGAATGCACGACTCAGCCTCGCCAACTCTTTCGGCCAAGCGTGGAAGCCATGCATGCTGTTTGAGGGCCAGTTCGAGTAGTAGATTTGCGGATTGTCTCAGAACATTGTATTTTTATCCAACGCTTATTGGTTAAATTATATATTTATTCGGTAATGCAAAAATGTCTTCACCCGGAGTGATTTGATTGGTCAAGTCTCCGGAAAATCAGCACTTCGCATACTACTTCGACGCAGGATTTATCCACCCAGTGTTACAAAATGTCCCCACTTTAAGCCGTCAAAATCACTGCCAACCGACCACTTTAAGCTGGAAAATCTCCGATTTAGATAAAACATCTTGGTTGAAGTATGGCACAGAATTCCGGATAAAAGTGAATTGTAACTTGTGACAGAAAACAGCTTGATTGAAAACTACTGTATAGGTATAACATAGTACTACTAGTACTACTACGTAGTACTCCGCCTATT
>NW_009798298.1:179739-182711 GCF_000520075.1 Aphanomyces astaci | reverse complement strand
AGTGTTGCGGGCATAGTCCGACTTTAGGGTGGGGCACGCAGGAAGCGTGTGATTGGTAACGCCGCAGTAGAAGCAGGACTTGCCGGGGTGATTGATACAATCACGGTGAGCATAGCTCGGGATAGTGAAAGCGTTCATAACATGAACTGAGCCATCGGCTTGCGTAATCGCTTGGGGAGGTGGCGCAGGGGCCGCAACGGCATGCGTGACAGCTGCAAGCTGTGTTCATGTTTGCGACAGAGACGTTATCACCCAGAGCAGAGGCTCGTTGGAGACGGTTGGTAATAATACGCCGAAGAGAGGCCCAAACGTCAGCAACGACAACGGACTGGTGGGCGGCGCGCGCGGTGGCCACAGAGTTCGTCACCACTTCCCACAATTCCTTGTCTCCCAAATTCCAATAAAGGTGTCGGACATCGCACACATACTGTAGTAGGTCCAAATATGGTTGTAGTAGTCGATGGATGAGATCGCCGATGGATCCAGAGAATTGAACGACGTCGTCGTCAAAGACACCCGGTAGCGTTTGACAAGGTGAATACGCTCCACGGAGAGAGTGTCAATGCAACGCTCATCGGTGAACTTGAGAGTGCGTAGATAGCTGGCAATGACCGTGGGGTTGTTGTCCATGGGGTTGTTGTCCATGGGGTTCGACTCGAAACGAGTCTTGATGTGCTCAAAGAGCTCGTATGGACACGTAGTGGCCTGATAGAGGCACCGGAGGTTGGTAGAAATGGCTGAGTCCAAGAAGGTGTGCGCCGCAGAGCGTTGATTCGCCAGTTTCTTGTTCGCCTCACGGGCAATGACCTCACATTGGATGGCGGTGGTGTGCGCCTTGATTTCCGCGAGACGCGCATCACGATCGGTCTCCGACAGAGTCGGGTCGACAACATAGAGCTCAGAGTGCTCGACTTGATCGAGCTCGAGGTATATCTTGCTGATGTTGAGCGCATCGATACGATTACCCTGAGGGACAAAGTTCTTCGTAGAGTAGAACTCAGCAAGGTCGCGGGACGTGGCTTGGGACAAGAAGTCCGTTTTCCAGAGCGTGTAGGCCGGAGGTCGTTGAGTGGGGTGCCCACGAAGGGCTGCACAGAGGAAGGGAGGAGGCTTATAACCTGTCAAGAGGGACGATAAAGGGGGTAGCACTGGGGAGGAACGACGACGAGGAACACTTGTGTGGTCGAAGGCAAAAACTGTTTAGCTGACCTATGATTGGGCATAAACAGTCCGGCTTCTACAGAGAAAGAACACCGGATAATTCCGGATGACCGGATATTATCCGTAAGTGGATAATTCCGGATGACCGGATATTATCCGTAAGTGACCGAACCTCGGCGAAAAAGGCCAAAGCAAGAACGGCCAAAGTGCCCCTTCTTGACACGGAGGAATGTCTTAATAATGATAATCCAAACTCAATTAACCATAAAACACCAGTTTCTTAAGAAATTGTGCGATAAAATTTTGAACTTTGGTGGCACCCAGATGTACAAAATCTCGAAAAAGGAAAATATTTAGATTTTGGCAACTTTCCTTCGAAAAACGGCCATTTTATGCCATTTTTTGTGGCATCTAGACCCGGCCTAAGAGCATCTCCACCGCATCCCCAAATATTTTTGTCCCTGTCTCCAAACAATCTTCCATTTTGGTAGCTGTCCCCTTCCCAATTGGCCTCAAGCCGGAAGTGCATGGTATGACATCGAGAGGTTGCCAAGTTCACTCTGGAACGGAGTTATAAACGGTGTTTTAGTTGTAGTTAACTTTTCAGAGGTTTCGGCGGTATAGCATGTCGATGGTGACCATCGCCTTGCTAACGTTATTGAGTTTCCCAAGGTCGGTGATGCCGGTACTTGCAAGCCTACTTGACCGCAGCGATTCTGTAATCCCACGCACCAACTTATAGAGTGTAATTCTTGCTGCGGACTCTTGTCCGTGATGCGCGACCGCATAGCTTTATGCGGTTGCGCCTCTTGGACAAACCCGCGTCCGCCGCAGCGTCGGAACGAGAGTCACCGGCAATCACTGCCGCAGCGATATCGGCCAGATATCACTGTATCAATGAATGCTGGTGATTCTCGTTCAGCCACGTCGTCCGCGTGCCCGACGACGGCGAGACGTGGTTCACGATACCGACCGCCAGTCCCTGTGTCCAAAGCCGGCATTGGGAAACTGCACGAATGGACTTGCTTTTTCCATACATATTGTAGTATATTTGTTGGGACAATTAGTTGGGATATCCCAATAGTGTGCAATTTTCCGGACAAAGTGGATGTCCCAACCCCAAATTTGGTTTTCGGGACATCCGTGGGGAAGATTTTGTCCCATCTGATGTCCCATTATCGAGTTGGGACATATTTGGGGATGCGGTGGAGATGCTCTAACTGTAAACAATCCGAAATAACTACAGTCATCCCCCGATTTTTGCAGCCTGGTATAAACGAATATCCTGTGTAATCCCATCGAATATTCAATTTAACAGGCTATTGAAAAATTAATACTGGGAACTCAAAGCGGTGCCAGCACCAAGTCATATCACAATATCACGAGCGTTGTCCATTTGCCATGCGAATCCTTGCAAAGTGGTTAACTCTACATACACGATGACATGGCTGTCGGAATAAATTCGAGCACTGGATAACAAGCTAGGACGTTGTTCGATGTTTCTACTGTAAGAATGAGAGTGTACTTGCTTTGAGAAATTGTGCGACCACATTTCACAAAACGTGTAGGGTATTCGGATGTTTACGATTAGTTTTTGCTCATCGATTGTGATTAATATCCTTATCTAGTGTGAAGGTATACTCCTCCAAGACTTCATATAACCCTTGCATGTAAGTACCTTCGTAAAACTATAGGAGTATTTGGTAGGGGCTGCAAAAATCAGGGGATGACTGTACAACAAAAACAACGGCTTGGCCTGAAAATCCTATGTCGTCCTGCTGATGTGTAAGCTTATTATAGGTGCGCGACCT
>NW_009798298.1:171126-178652 GCF_000520075.1 Aphanomyces astaci | reverse complement strand
TCCGTGATGCGCGACCGCATAGCTTTATGCGGTTGCGCCTCTTGGACAAACCCGCGTCCGCCGCAGCGTCGGAACGAGAGTCACCGGCAATCACTGCCGCAGCGATATCGGCCAGATATCACTGTATCAATGAATGCTGGTGATTCTCGTTCAGCCACGTCGTCCGCGTGCCCGACGACGGCGAGACGTGGTTCACGATACCGACCGCCAGTCCCTGTGTCCAAAGCCGGCATTGGGAAACTGCACGAATGGACTTGCTTTTTCCATACATATTGTAGTATATTTGTTGGGACAATTAGTTGGGATATCCCAATAGTGTGCAATTTTCCGGACAAAGTGGATGTCCCAACCCCAAATTTGGTTTTCGGGACATCCGTGGGGAAGATTTTGTCCCATCTGATGTCCCATTATCGAGTTGGGACATATTTGGGGATGCGGTGGAGATGCTCTAACTGTAAACAATCCGAAATAACTACAGTCATCCCCCGATTTTTGCAGCCTGGTATAAACGAATATCCTGTGTAATCCCATCGAATATTCAATTTAACAGGCTATTGAAAAATTAATACTGGGAACTCAAAGCGGTGCCAGCACCAAGTCATATCACAATATCACGAGCGTTGTCCATTTGCCATGCGAATCCTTGCAAAGTGGTTAACTCTACATACACGATGACATGGCTGTCGGAATAAATTCGAGCACTGGATAACAAGCTAGGACGTTGTTCGATGTTTCTACTGTAAGAATGAGAGTGTACTTGCTTTGAGAAATTGTGCGACCACATTTCACAAAACGTGTAGGGTATTCGGATGTTTACGATTAGTTTTTGCTCATCGATTGTGATTAATATCCTTATCTAGTGTGAAGGTATACTCCTCCAAGACTTCATATAACCCTTGCATGTAAGTACCTTCGTAAAACTATAGGAGTATTTGGTAGGGGCTGCAAAAATCAGGGGATGACTGTACAACAAAAACAACGGCTTGGCCTGAAAATCCTATGTCGTCCTGCTGATGTGTAAGCTTATTATAGGTGCGCGACCTTGAAGTACTTTTGAAACCGTATGGGGTATCCAGCACGACCCATTAATTGGTGAACAATACAAATGCCAAGTTAAAGTGCTTCGTCGTAGAACAGGCCTCGTCTACGTCTACGAGCCGCTTTTCCCGACAAAAGGTATCGATAGGATACTCGGTGACGTGCACGATTGAGGCTCACTCCTCGCCAAGGCACTGCCTGCACAAAATTATACCGCTAACATTACGCTGCGGTGCGCGCAATTTTGTGGGCGGATGTCTCTGTCATGCTTCGGTAAACGGTATCCGGACAAATTACTCTCTGAATTTCAAAAAATATCGAACAATACTTTTTCAGTTTTTGTGAAAATGCGTGCCCGCCTCATGATAAGGTGATTCATGTAATTTCCTCTCACCATGTAATTTCCGCCCAGTTGGCAGCCAATCACAATCATCGAACGAAAATGATTGGATAAAATATGGTACTCAGGTAAATAATACCCATAGCATTTAATATTTGATTTCTTTGACAACTCATGTAATCTCATAATTACAATGACTTCTAAATTGAATACCTTGTACAATTTATAAAATGTTGGAAAAGCCTTCGCAATTCGTCGACGTTTCCGTCGCATACGGCGTTCCCAACGTGTCCATTTCCGAAAGAAACGCGCCAAAGCTGTATATATCGATCGGCCTTGGTCGTGTACCGGTCCCCGGTCAACACCTATCGAAAAAAAAACACGTTCGAAACACGTTCGAAACAGCCACAGGTTTCCAATCCATTGTCGTATTCATTCACAGTAGAAGTAGTACCTCTGGGGCAATCCAAGCGATCGTGCCAACATTCGCCGTCATGGTTTCATCCAGTTTGGACACTCTGGAGATGCCAAAATCACTCAATTTCGCTTCAAACGATGCACTCAGCAGCACATTTTTGGCTTTTAAATCGCGGTGAATGATGGACAGATCGTGTAAATAGCTCACGGCGCGGCCAACGTCGAGGGCGACGCTGGTTTTCGTGGTCATCTCGTCCGCGGCTTCGTTGGGGCTGGCCGCGCGCCGCCAGTGAAATCGTCTGTTCTGAACGCGTTCGAAACGGCGTTCGGTTTGAAGCAGTTCATGAACGTCACCTCGGGGCATCAAGTCGGACAAAACGGCCAAGTCGACGAGGGTAGACCACGCGATGCCCACAAACGGGACGATGTTCTGGTGGTTGAGGCGCGCACAGAGGTGGATTTCCCGCATGAATTCCTAATAATAATAGTGTCGATTCGGGGGAAAAGAGGAAATATATATATGTATTGGGTACCTACCGCCGTCGCATCGAGATCTTTGGCTTTGGACGGTAACAATTGCTTCATGGCCACATCTCGACCATATACTTTTGCGCGAAACACGATGCCAAAGCTATACATACAATATAATAGATCATGTGAAATAATAGTATAATTATCGAATATAGTGAAGGTTAACTCTATAGAGTCCTTTCACATAACCAAAGTCGTCCACTATTTCTTTCTTGAGACCAGATACATAAATAAATATACATGTCAAACACAACATGTTTTGACCAAGTCAACATATATAAAAGTATGTAGATACAAAAATATGTATTCTGTACATGAATTTAAAAAATTAAAAAAGAAATCAGATGTTATAATTCTTTTTATATATGTTGTGTTTGACACATACAGTATATAAAAAAAAAGAATAATAAAATCTGATTTTTAAAATATATTAATATTAAGAGGTTCTGAGAATTTCGGTGGTCAAATCTGTCATACATTATTCAAGCCGAACACCCGGGCGGAATTTACATTTACAGAATTGAAAAATTCGTCGAGCAAAATGGACAAACGATACAACGATGGGTCCCGCATAAACTAATAAAGCTCCTCATGACCTTGAGAATGCATGTTTTTGCAGCCTCATCACACACACGGGCAATGAGTTACGAGACTTCAAAAGTACGACAAGCTGGGCGGAAATTGCATGAAACACCTTACCGGAAAGCTTAAACTGAAATGATATCCGGAATTATCGAGTTTTTGCCAATCAGAAGTTCAGAATGCCAAGAAAGCATGGACATGAACGTTCAGCGATCAAGAACTGAACTACTATTAATAGTACTACTCTAGAAGAAAATATAAGGAATAGTCCACTGTCTACTTGGAAGGGAGAGGTTACTACGTAGTACTACTTACAGTACGCACTCCGTCCCAAATTACCTCCACGTTTTGCCACAAAATCATTTTTATTACGAGGATTTATTTAAATTTGTCCTAAATCAGACTGATGATCTTGTATAGCTGAACTGTCTCTTGTGAACAAGCAAGGGGTCGGGCCAATTGGCCCAAACTTCTTACATCAGCATTGTCGATATACAGGACGAGGACTGCCACCATGGTTACGGCAGGGATGTCGGCCTTATTCGAGCAAAATCCAGGCGATGAGTTCTCATACGTGATAACTATATCATAGAGTTTACGTTACCTCTGTATACAGTGTACAGTGCGCGCCACTTGGATAGGACACCCCCGTATTTTGATGGTATGCCTGGATAACTTGTACGTAAACTGACACGAAATATACCAAACCATTCGCCGTGATTGGCCTGATCATTTGGCGCTAGTTTTAGGTCAAAATAATCGATATTGAATGATTTATTTATGGAATTTGTAGGGAGATTGCCTACGATTTCATATTTAACCAATGAAAACACTCGTGTACAGTGATTGGATAATTCAATCACAAATCCGTGCTCATCCCGAAACACTATTGAGGGTAGTCCTTGGCAATGCAGGCTGCATGATACGAGTGCAATTATGCGTCGATGGAATATCATAGTCATGCACTACGGTAGTAGTTTCGACATCAACGTTGACTGTAGTAAGCATCCATTCCGTCACCACAACCTTGCCCGCTTGAAAGGCATCAGCTACCGTCGGACGACTCCAACGTGCCTCTGCATGGAGTAATGTAATGCCATACATACTACATACTAGTACGTCAAGGTCCTCAAAGGTAAACATCCAACCACGTGATATTAACGACACTCCTGAAGTAGAATTTATGCACTTGTGTGCACTTGAATTGGAGAAATGTAGATAGGCCACTGTCAACAACTTGACCCGTAAATAGTTCAACACTTGCTTCATAACAGAGATATACTTACTTCTCTTGTGTGCTTATGGCCCACATACTAGTAAGAATTTCCATAAGGTCTTGATATTCGCAAACGCGTCCAGCTCGACTATCAACATATCACTATAACTCTTCCATAACGATCGCTCCTTCCTACTACATACTAATACAACGCAGCACAAGTTGCGCACCGCTAACGTGGCATACCTAGTGCTATCACTGGCATTACCATTAGGACGCCTCACAATCCCTTTTGGCATGTGACGTGTACGATAGAGGAGGATTGGCAATTTGTGATTTTCGTGAGATCTCATTGGATATGAAAATCGTAGGACCAGCTCCCTACGATTTCATCAATTCACAAATGAACTGCGAAATTTTATGTTTGCTACAAATTCGTACATAACTTGGAAAAATAACGAGGTGGAGGATTTCGAAATGGCGAAATCGTAGGGGTGTGCGCCTACGATTGCATACAAAAGTCAAGTTCTGGCCTGCGAATTCCGTAGAATGAGTTATACCGGATAGGACACTTCAGGAAAATCGTCACGTTTGGAAGTTTCACTGACCTCTTGCACCTTCCGGTAGTGGACAATCAACTAGTTGACACTTACTACGTTAAGCTAAGCTACACACAACGTCCGTCGTGCAGTAGGTATGGGCAGAGCTTCTCAACTCACTGAGCATGAGCAAGGCAGCTCGTTAGCGTTCCAGCAAGCTGGATGGTCCGTCAAGAGAACCGCTGCGACTCTCGGACGCTCTCGCAACGTATTTGCATCATTTTTGCAGTCGCCTGACAACTACGGCAAGAAATACAAGGGTCAACAGTCAAGTAAAGTCACTGATCGTGCCAGACGACAAATCAACAAACACGCGTCCATCACTGGATGCTCAGCTCGTCAGCTTCAATTGCACCTACCGATGGACGCGTCGCTGAGAACGTATCAACGGATCCTCCACCGAGCACAGTTCCTCCAATATACCAAGCTCCAGCACATCCCAAAGCTCCAACAACGACACAAAAATGACCGCCTAAGCTATGCCGAGACCAACTTGACGAACACATCCGTGTGGGAGGATGTGGTTTGGTCAGTTGAAAAAACTTTCAATCTGGACGACCCCGATAGGTTCCAGTACTACTGGGTGCGAAAATTTCACAAGATTACCTGCTGAAGTTGATAAAATCAATGCCAAAGCGGTGCCTGCATGTTATCCAAGCCAAAGGAGGCAAAACAAAGTATTGAGGATGACATTTTGTGCTTTAATGAATGATTTTGTAGAAGTTTTCCTGAAGTGTCCTATCCAGTTGTCGCAATCCGTATTCAGTTTTCGCGGCATAACTCATTCAATATCGATTATTTTGACCTAAAACTAGCGCCAAACGATCAGGCCAATCACGGCGAATGGTTTGGTATATTTTACGTACAAGTTATCCAAGCATACCATCAAAATACGGGGGTGTCCTATCCAAGTGGAGCGCACTGTATGGATAGTGTTACCCATTTGACCATACATTAATCAAGTCCGGTGAGAGAATTATATTCTGCGCTGAGGAGCAATATTATTTTGATGATAGTGATTTTGCTACGTGATATTTCCTAAAAAGTTTCACGATGGAGCCTTTTAATCTGATTATATTGGGAATTTCTTGATGAATGTATTCTGTCTGTGAATAGAATTCTACTTACGTTAGTACGTATTGTGCTTTTTACCTTTTTTGGCTAATCCAGGTCTAAAACCATGCTTTAATAAAAACTCATCCTAAAATTACGGCACTCGCCGTGATTTTACGGATGCAAAATGACGTATTTTTACGGTTCGCGTTGAGTTATAACTATTCGTGATGCTCTGATTGGCTAATAATTGGTGGAGGTGCACGGTTTTATCTTATTCAACTTGTTTTACAATGATCAAGCATCATCATGCGTTGGAGGTGTGTTGTGCTTGTCCAAGTTTATGGCATTGAAGTTGACGTCGTTCGCCTCATACTTGGACTTTCACGACGTAGCGAAACAAGATTCAACACGATGGGAACGCGAAGTTCAATCGATCTCACTGCATGTTGGTCTCGACCACTTTTGCGAGTGAGATCGTCCAGTAAATAACGACCTGTCTTTATTTAGCTCATGTGCCAGACTCTCGATTTGTGTTGTTTAACGTGTGGTTTTAATTTTGTCATCCATTGATTAGTGCGATAAAACAATGGGCAAATTGGGCGAAAAGCACAATAGTACGAAATGTAACTCCTGGGCTTCTTCCCACGTCAACAGTCCTGTATAAACGGATACATTTGTATACATTGTGAGGTAGGTTTCTGTGGAATAGCCCAAATCTTCTGTGTGATGAACAATTTGGTTGTGACGAAGGCTTTCCCTCGGAGGTGTGGAGGACGTTGGGATGTAATGTCACAGCAACGATGCTGCATGTGTCGTTTGACGACCATTTCGATATTGAATTGACTTTTTAGTGTGTGATTTCCATTTTCATCCGGCACACGGCCAATGATATCGGGCACAGCAGGGGTCGAAATAAAATAATACATAAAACATACCACTCCGTGTCTCTTTATAGCGTACATATATCACATATGGGTGAGTTTTGATATAATGTACATTTGGTTTGGCCAATGAGAGCCACGTAACAAATATATTCAGCCAATCAAAGCATAACCAGGTGTTTCGCCCTAGTGCATCGATGTAATTGGTGGATATCTACCAATCAAACGCTGAATATGGCGCGCTACATCCATTTAATTGGCGGAAACTTCTGCTGAACAGATCATGGTGGGTGCGACTACTTTCAGTGGTTGTTATTCTGTCATTTATGAACGAATCGCTTCATTAAAATTATAGTAGGACGCCAGCTTTCGGCAGCCAATCGAAATTCGCGATTTGGCACAGAGGTCGCCGTGATAGGTCAAATTTCGTCAAATGAACATATAAAAAGGAGTAGTAAATATTTAGGGGTTTTATGCATAATGTATTTTCGAGAATTGAAAAAAATATGCATTATGGATTTTGACTCCATTTGACAATGCGTAACAAATAATTTGTCACATAATAACACCGACCACATTGATTAGCAGTCAGGCGTATAACCTATTTAACGCATATTTAAGCTTGAAGTTTGTATACTTTGAAGCAGCGTTAAAGGATTCTGACTACTGCTAAATGCTGTTTTTATCCTATTGTTACGTGGAATCAAACGTTAAACATCTATGAAGGAATCCATTGAATTCTCCTCGAAAAACTGTCTTGGCACACTATGCCTTCAGTATTTTCTGAAATTTCATGACAAAATTCACTTGCTCTAAGTATCGAATTCTTTGGGGTATGATGACTTTTGAGACCCACTGTACACATG
>NW_009798298.1:167168-167785 GCF_000520075.1 Aphanomyces astaci | reverse complement strand
CGGATTCCCCAGGGGAGGGACGGATAAATCCTTGCGGAAATAATCCGGGGAAGCCGGGAATCGAACCCACGACCTTTGAGTTAAGAAACCGATGCTCTACCACCTGAGCTATTCCCCCCCCTCTCATGTGTATCCATGGCTTCCACGCTTGGCCGAAAGAGTTGGCGAGGCCGAGTCGTGCATTCTCCAATTTTCTCCGATGAAAGTACCATCGTCGCTTGCTATTGCTACCGCGCTCGCCGCCTCGTCCGTGGCGGAGCTGGACGCCAAGTTCTACGGCATCAACTACGACTTCCGTGCCGCGGAGTCGGGTAAGTGCAAGAGTTCACACGCAATCGGGGACGATTTCAATATTCTCAAGCGAGTCACCAGCAACGTCCGCATCTACGGGACTGATGACTGCGCCAAGACGTTGATCGGAGTCGCCCGTAACGCCGGGCTCAATGTCTGGCTCGGCCTATGGAGCGAGGTCGGCACGACCTTCGTGCGCGACGGACGTGAACAAAAGGTGGTCGACTCATTCCCGTCGCAATATGACGCCTTGAAGAGGCTCGTGAATGATGATACCAAATTGATCAACAACGACAACATCCTCGGCATCCAAGTGTCGAGCGAAG
>NW_009798298.1:162253-163932 GCF_000520075.1 Aphanomyces astaci | reverse complement strand
GCGTATAACCTATTTAACGCATATTTAAGCTTGAAGTTTGTATACTTTGAAGCAGCGTTAAAGGATTCTGACTACTGCTAAATGCTGTTTTTATCCTATTGTTACGTGGAATCAAACGTTAAACATCTATGAAGGAATCCATTGAATTCTCCTCGAAAAACTGTCTTGGCACACTATGCCTTCAGTATTTTCTGAAATTTCATGACAAAATTCACTTGCTCTAAGTATCGAATTCTTTGGGGTATGATGACTTTTGAGACCCACTGTACACATGCTGTTCGAACGTGCTGTCAGAATCCTTTACAAATTTCAACATTGAAGCTCCCTACAGTGTATATGCGTGCCCGCCTCATAATACCGGAAAGCGTAAACTGAAATGATATCCAGAATTGTCGAGTTTTAGCCAATCAGAAGGTCAGCTTGGCCAATCACAGTCAGCGACCAAGAAAGAACGGACTAGTAAATCTTCTGCGACAAGGCGACCAAGACATGGAATCTTCCACGCCAGGCTTGGTCGATGTGAACAAAAAATGCATTCTCTTGGTCGCCTTGTCGCAGAAGATTTACTACGTACTACGGTAGTAGTACTGCAGTCCGGTCGTTCATGTCCATGCTTCCTTGGCCAAGCTGACCTTCTGATTGGCTAAAACTCTACAATTCCGGATATCGTTTCAGTTTACGCTTTCCGGTATTATAGGTCATTGTTTGATACTATTTTTTGAAATTCAGAGAGTAATTGTCCGGATACCGTTTACCAAAGCATGCCAGAGCATCCGCCCACAAAATTCCGCGCACCGCAGCGTAATAGTATAATTTGGTGCAGGCGGTGTCTTGGCGAGGAGTGAGCCCTATCGTGCACGTCATGGAGTGTCCTATCGATTCGTCTTGTTGGGAAAAGCGACAGGTAGACCGTAGATGAGGCCTGTTCTACGACGGAGCACTTTTACTTGGTATTTATATTGTTCACCAATTAATGGGTTTGCGCTGGATACTCCATACACTTTCCACAGGGAGGGAAAATAGCTCAGGGGTAGAGCATCGGTTTCTTAACTCAAAGGTCGTGGGATCCATCCCTGGCTTCACCGAAAGGATTTATCCGTCCCTCCTGGGGAATCCGGATATTAAGGGAGACAAGGACCGAACTTCGATCGAAGCACGAGGTATGAAGCGTTGAGGGAAGTATAAACCGAAGATTACACACCGCCTCTAGTCGAGCAGGCGCGTTACAATTGGCGAAGCGGTTCCATAACATGTGGTTCTAGTATCGGCACTTGCAGAGGAATGTCTTAAAAATGATAATCCAAACTCACTGTCAATGAACCATACGGTTTCCACAGTAGCAATACCACACACGCACGTACTAGTATACTCCCAGCATGTGGTTGCGCATCGAATTTTCAGACCAAGCCATTGTTTTTGTACTAAGATGTATTTCGGATTGTTTATTTGAATTATTCTAATTAGGCTGAAATGAATCCTATATAGGGAGCTTCAATGTTGAAATTTGGAAGGGATTCTCACAGGGATGTGACAAATCCTAGTAACATTACCGGTATTCACATTGTCAAGGGGTTCAAACAGCATGTGTATCCATGGTTAATTGAGTTTGGATTATCATTTTTAAGACATTCCTCCGCGAGGGCCGACACTAGAACCACATGTTATGGAACCGCTTCGCG
>NW_009798298.1:157492-158918 GCF_000520075.1 Aphanomyces astaci | reverse complement strand
ACCGGTACTACGTGAAAGGGCCGGGCAACAAGACCGGCAGCAGCGACCGCCACGGCATCAACACCGTCCTCGGCCACCTCAAAACAGTGCGAAGCTACCTCCGCGACCACAACTTAACGTTCCCCGTCGTGATCTCCGACATCATGGACATGTACACGATGTTCCCCGAGTTGTACGACGAGGTCGACGTGGTCGCTGTGAACCAGTTTTCGTTCTGGGAGAAAAAGACGGCGGAAGAAGGCGCGCACTTTACGTTCAAGCGCTTTCAGGAACAAGAGACCCGCGCCAAACGCGCCGGCAAGCTCATCCTGCTGCACGAAGCCGGCTGGAGCACAGCGGGTGAGGACCCCGTGGTCACCGAGGCTTCTCCCCGGGCCCAAGGCGTGTTCACGCAGGACTTTCTGACCCTGGCGGCGCGCCAGAACCTCAACGCATTCTACTTTGCCGCATTTGATTTGACGTTTGGGTCGACCTTGATTGAACGCAACTTTGGCATTCACTACTCCAACCGCACGTTGAAGCCAGGGGTGGATGCCGTCCACGTTGGCCCGCCGCTCCAAGCGGTCCGCCTCTGGGCCGGAGACAACGTGATCAAGGCGCACCGCTACTGGAACGCCGACGACGACTCGGTCAACGAGAACTTTGGCCACGTGTATGCTGCGAAGCCATCCGTCGGTCGATCGGGCGTCTGGGACGACGAGATCTGGCTGTGGGATGCTGAGTCCAGCATCTTGTACTCCAAGAGCTCGAATCAGTGCTTGGAGTCTTCTAGCGAGAACAACACGCAGACCCTGCGCACGTCCCCCTGCTCCAAGGACAACCGCGATCAAAAGTGGAGTGTCGCGAACGGCAACATTGCCAGCCAGAACGACGCCAACTTTTGCATCGACGTGGACGTGAACCGCCCAACGACCCCCGATGGGAACCTCGTGGTCGCGGTATCTCCGTGTAACGAGCAACCGACCCAGCCGATCTCGATAGTCCCGGCGGCCGACGAGCCCCTCAAGATTGGCATCAAGACGAACGGCGACGGGCTCACCGCGTTCTCCGGCAATGTGAAGTGGAAAACCAACCGCCATTCGGACAGTGAGAGCCGCCAGTGGTTTTACGATCCCGTCATTCAGAGCATTAAGAGTAAGTCCTCGAGCCAATGCTTGGACGCGTCCAAGGGCGTGAACGGTGGAGATGTGCTCTTGGCCAATTGCGATCCGGCCAACGTCAACCAGAAGTGGGTCTTGAACGACATCACGGGCCAGATCCATCATGCAACGCACTTTGGGTTTTCCCTCGGCGCCCCCGACGACGTCGACGAACTCGTGCGCTTGTTGTGGAGTGACAAAAACAATGTCAACCAACAGTGGAACATCAAGCCCGTCAAGGCCAACGCGTAGGCAGGCAGCTTGGAGCCACGCACGCACATGCATGA
>NW_009798298.1:154233-157392 GCF_000520075.1 Aphanomyces astaci | reverse complement strand
TTGTGGGACAGTGTTGGCAATAAGTAAAATTTGTCGGTTACTTGTACAGTCTGTAGTATTACATTTAGGGCCTGTTCAATGACAGCAAATATGCGCACATTTCGGCCACGTGCAGATATTTTAGTGGATATATCCGGATATTTCGAAGTTCCACTGAACACACCATATTTCAATATCCCAGATATTCCCAAGCCAAATATCCGCCAAAAATATCCATGTCTGGAGCTGGATATTCTTGGCCGATATTTCATGTGGAGGAAAATCATCGTCGTAGGAGGAACCTATTTATACAGTGAATGGTGTCACAAAAAGAATGGACGACGAAGACGGAATCATGTTACAAGCTATGTCAACAGCTATCGCGGCATGCACGATGGAAGTTGACGATACAGAGTTTGCCCAACAGCCGCAACAAAAGTTCATTCGGCCAGTACACGGGTACATGGATTTCCTCGACATTCAAGAAGAGCTCCCGCACGGGGGCGACGTGCTGTACCTCGAGCAGTTCCGGGTGTCAAAAGATGCCGTCGGGTTGATTGTTCAGCTTTCGAAGCCCCACCTGCCGGCGACTTTGGATGCACGGATTGTCCTGCTGGTTACACTACAATGGCTCGCAAGCGGCGTGTCGGTGCGGAGTCAAGAGCAGTTGTTCCAAGACCACAACCACGTTACGCTGGCCTACTATCGACAGCTTGGTGTACGCGCAATCACCAAAGGCTTGGTTGACGGTGGATTCTATGGTTCGGATCCGCATGAACCCGACCGCGTGCGCTCCAGCTGTGAAGCATTTCGTCAAGAGCATCCAACCTTCAACAAGTGTCTTGGTGCTTTGGATGGTACCCACATCCCCATCGTGGTGTCTGCGGAGATGCAAGATCGATTACGAAATCGCAAGGGCCACACATCGACGAACGTATTGGGTGTCGTCGACGAGTTGGGAAGATTTGTGGCTGTCTTTGCGGGTGGTGAAGGCTGCTCATCCGACAGCTTTATATACAGCCAGACGGAGTTTGAAAGAAGCGTCCCAAGCGGTTACTTTTACCTTGGTGATGCTGGCTACCGTTTGTCCAAGGTGCTGCTGACGCCGTACAGAAACCAACGTTATCATCTCCGCGAGTGGGCAGCGAATACGGACGGCCGACCCAAGACTGCCAAGGAATGTTTCAACTACAGGCACTCCAAGGCCCGCATTGTCGTGGAACGTGCGTTTGGCATGCTGAAGATCAAGTGGAAAGTACTCTCAAGCAACTTGCGGTTGCAGCTTGAATACTCGATTGATGTGATTCATGTTTGCGCTGCATTACACAATTTATGTATTGCCTGCAATCCATCGCACATGGATGACATTTCGGACCTTGTGATGCGGTCGAACCAAGATGACGACTTTGATTTGCATCAAGACGCACTCCAAACAATGAACCACCCACAAGAAAGGTGGAGGGAGGCAATTGCGAACACAATGTGGGAAGCTTACGTAGAGTACCTAGATGAGCTAGAATTCTAATAACAATTGTACATGTTTTCATCGATGTACATTTTATACTACACATCTTGAATATATGTAATAAAATGAATTCATATAAACAAATTCAATGTTCTAAAAAAGAGCACTGCCCTTTCGGGCCCCATGCTAATCCTTCACCCCTCACACTGAAAGTGCTACTTGCAACAGTCATCCAGCATTTCACCAGCTTATCCATTGCACCACGATTAAATCGCGGAGGTATCCTCAGACTGAAAGTGTATTGAAAACAAGGGTATCAGTCATTGCAATTGTCCCCGAGTTCGATCCCAGCTAGCGGATATTAGTTTATTAATACCAACTAACGTATTGCCCCAAAGCCAATTAGATTTCTAATTTTTTTTGAAATTTGGACGGAAATTTGACATGGTATTTATCAGTCCACTGCCATTCGCGAAGGTGATGTGTTTTTACCAAGATTAAATGTGATATTTAATGCTGCTTTCCCACACGCCCCCCACGTACCCGTTCGTACCCACACGACCACACTAGGTAATATTTGGATCACAATACAAACAATTCGAAGAATATAATCTATTCATCGTTATCAAGTAAGTGCTGGAGGTTGTTTTTAGCAGCCAAAATCTTTGTCATCATCTGCATCGTGGTGCACATCGATGCCAGCGTGTCACTATTCTTTTGCTTGATCGCCAATGACGCAGCCGACTCTTCATCTCTTTTTATGCGCTTTTGCTTCATGCTGTCATTGATTAGCTTCCTGCGCTTCTGGGCAGCGGACAACGATAACACATCCGGTTCCGACATGTCCAAGACCCCCGAAGCAGCCACCTCAGCTCCAGCCGTGGGCATTCCACGAATGTACTCCCCAGTTGCCATCGCATCACCTACTATCTCTGCGATAGCATCATAGTGGAGAAATGGCCGTTCCCGGAAGCGCGACAACGGCATACTTCTTGGGTGCTTGTCCAGCTCAGCCCACGTATCTTCAGACACGCCAACCAAGCCGTCCCCCGAAAACTTCAGCATGAGCCATTTGTAATCGACGTAATCTTCCTTCAGCCTTTTCCATCTTGACTGCAGTTGGCTCGCGTTTGTGATGTTGCCACGCCCACCAAGGCGCACGAGGATATCGGACCATCCCTTGGATTTGAGCTGCTTTCCACCACTTGCAACGTATTCGCTCTTTGCTGCTGCTTCGGCATACAAGACCACAAACTCAGCGTCGAGTTCATCCGTCCACTTGGCGGACTTGCCTGCCTTCGTTGGTGTTGCCATGAAGTGGAATCGACGCGTGCTTTCTAAGGCCAGTCATGCACTTTCCTTTCATAATGAATATTACAAAAGTCCTTCGTTACATTACTACTTGTTGCGGTATATTCATCCTGAAGGTGTTAACTTTTCTTTTGTTGAATTGTGTTCAATGTCATTATTTTCAAATATCCTTCTTTTGCAAATCAAGATATGTACGAGTTCCAAATATGCGCAAATCTCGCGAAATGCACTGAACATACCCTTAGCACCATAAAAATTCCGACGGCATTCCGACGACCGGTTAGTTATCCGTATTGTCAATATGATTGGTCAATTCAAAATCACTTTTCATTTGGCAATTTGAACCCAGTTGTCCCCATCACTGTGTGCGCTTCTCCCTGCTGCCGCTGTTTCTGCTGTCGCAG
>NW_009798298.1:149727-152444 GCF_000520075.1 Aphanomyces astaci | reverse complement strand
CCGTTCGAACGTGTAATATACGCAAGATGGGGTCGCCATTCACCGTTCCAAAACTTTGTTGGCATTTTTGGACGAGCAAAACATCAACTTATTTGAGCACTCTGTGCTGTTCCCAGACCTCAACGCGATCGAAAACGTCTGGGGCATGATGGTGCAGTATGTGAATGTGAGTGGGAAGCAGAACGGCAGTGTGTGTGACCTTGGACTGGCAATTCAGCGGGCCTGGTCCTCCATCGATCAAGACTACCTTGCCAAGCTCATTGCATCGATGCCACGTCGTTGTAGATTAGTTCAGAGGCAAAGGGGTCCAACACAAAGTACTAGCAAGTGTTTTGAGTGTACTTAACATCGTACTGCACCTTGAAACCTGTGATTTCTGAAGTGGTTGGGATCCTATTGACCACCCCTCAAAATGGTTTTTGGACAAAATAAAGTGCAGTTTTTATCGGATCAAGCTGTTGTAACGGACCCATTAAACAACCAATTAAAACGGAGAGAATGGTGTATTCCGCATGTCTCTACGTTTTATTGGACAAAATTAATCCCAGATAAACGGGGTGGCTGGATCCTACTGGCCAGCACTGTATGCATGAATATATCGTTCATTCACGATTGGCTGACTTGCGTAAACACCCATGTGTCGTATCCGAATCCGCATAAAGCGCTATGAGACACTGAATTTTCCTTTTTTATCCAGACATACAATTTTCAATATCATGTTATATGTTAGTTCACGTCCAACCTCAGAAAGTATTGATTTTAAACGAAAACAAAATTATACAGGTTTACAAAACTCAAAGCACTTTTGCTTGTATTATAAAAATACAAAGGAACATACAAACATGATGATGATTATATGCCACGAAGTCTATTATGTTTGTCTCATATTGGCCAACGTTCGCGTTTCGACGTGCACAACTTGGGCGATCACGCGCGCCAGAAATGAAGCCACGTCGGGTGGACGAAGGAAAGGGTGTGGGTGAACACCGTCGTATTCCGGTACACGCATATCGTCCACAGTGTTGCACTTCGTTCTGGTTTATGTATGTATACACACTTGTAACTTGGTGTGAATAATTGTGAGATTAGGCTCTTCGTACATGAGTAGATCATTCTGGATTAGAAATGCTCTTCGGAAGAGCATTTCTAATCCAGAATGGGGTCGATGCGACAAATCCATCAGTACATGTAACTTAGCAAGAACGTGGGCACATTTAGCTGTGATATCAAGTTAGCACCATATCTTAGTTCGATAATGTATGTCTTCTCTAACTCAGTCACGTCGTCAATTAATCGTGTTTCGTCGATTCCGTTGGCACTCCATCCGAACAATTCACAAATACCATTGTAGCCTTGCACTCTTAGTAAATACCTGTTGGCTATTTTGCTGGTTACTGTAGTTAGTTAGAGGAATTCTTAGCCCAAAACTAAGGTTAGTACGTTATTATGACGTCGATTCACGTAAGGTTGATTGGTCATGCATGACCTCTCAAAAGCACCTCTATGAAACCCGTGTAAATACGTTTTCTGCGAGTGGCCAAATGTTATCAAATGTTAGAGGTGTCTGACTCGTATAAGCGTCCGACTCGTACGTAATACTGTACTGTACTCCAAGTATAATACCACTTAGTTGTCTGGCTGTCGACGAATTCGCGAACCTTGACAGCCAACGCACACCCGAACTCGGAAAAACTTCTGGCACGAAGAGTGTTTTTGCCGCGCTTGACTCCCGTGAGGTAGTGTTTTTGGTTTTTCGAGGTATGTTACTACTGGTACATGTATGTACGTACAGTTGTAGTTTTATGACATGTCGAAGAAACTATGTACAGTTGTAGTTTTATGACATGTCAAGAAATTAGTGCTCCATCCGTCGCTTGTCTGACACTACAGTACCGTCCCTCCCCTGGGGAATCCGGATAACAAGGGCCGCGTACGAAGACGAGGACCGAACTTCGAAGAAGATCGGTCGAAGCACGAGGTGTGAAGCGTTGAGCGAAGTAAAAACCGAAGATTACACACCGCCCCTGGTGGAGCAGGCGCGTTACAATTGGCGAAGCAGTTCCATAACGTGTGGTTCTAGTATCGGCCCTTGCGGAGGAATGTCTTAAAAATGATAATCCAAAAACTCAATTAATCTGACACTACAGTAGTACTATTATTAATAATACGTAGTACAAGTATAACTATTAATATAAACAATACTTCGAAGTACGTAGTATTATTAATAATAGTACGTACAGTACGTAGTGCGCTGGCACAAATTGTGGGACAGTGTTGGCAATAAGTAAAATTTGTCGGTTACTTGTACAGTCTGTAGTATTACATTTAGCACCATAAAAATTCCGACGACATTCCGACGACCGGTTAGTTATCCGTATTGTCAATATGATTGGTCAATTCAAAATCACTTTTCATTTGGCAATTTGAACCCAGTTGTCCCCATCACTGTGTGCGCTTCTCCCTGCTGCCGCTGTTTCTGCTGTCGCAGACTGCCACCACCGCTACCACTTCTGAATGGGGCGCCCATTGACTGATGTCGCCGGCTGTGCCACCATCTCACTCGAACCTGGCCGGTCCCCGCCGGAGGCCATGCCCCAGCAAAAAAAAGAATACAGTATTATATTGTGCTTTCGAGTGAATTTTCGTGTTGTGGCGTGGTTTCTCGTTGGAATTTAAATCGATTTGATTGGCTACTTCCGATGAGCTCCAAATTATTA
>NW_009798298.1:14144-148119 GCF_000520075.1 Aphanomyces astaci | reverse complement strand
GATCGGTCGAAGCACGAGGTGTGAAGCGTTGAGCGAAGTAAAAACCGAAGATTACACACCGCCCCTGGTGGAGCAGGCGCGTTACAATTGGCGAAGCAGTTCCATAACGTGTGGTTCTAGTATCGGCCCTTGCGGAGGAATGTCTTAAAAATGATAATCCAAAAACTCAATTAATCTGACACTACAGTAGTACTATTATTAATAATACGTAGTACAAGTATAACTATTAATATAAACAATACTTCGAAGTACGTAGTATTATTAATAATAGTACGTACAGTACGTAGTGCGCTGGCACAAATTGTGGGACAGTGTTGGCAATAAGTAAAATTTGTCGGTTACTTGTACAGTCTGTAGTATTACATTTAGCACCATAAAAATTCCGACGACATTCCGACGACCGGTTAGTTATCCGTATTGTCAATATGATTGGTCAATTCAAAATCACTTTTCATTTGGCAATTTGAACCCAGTTGTCCCCATCACTGTGTGCGCTTCTCCCTGCTGCCGCTGTTTCTGCTGTCGCAGACTGCCACCACCGCTACCACTTCTGAATGGGGCGCCCATTGACTGATGTCGCCGGCTGTGCCACCATCTCACTCGAACCTGGCCGGTCCCCGCCGGAGGCCATGCCCCAGCAAAAAAAAGAATACAGTATTATATTGTGCTTTCGAGTGAATTTTCGTGTTGTGGCGTGGTTTCTCGTTGGAATTTAAATCGATTTGATTGGCTACTTCCGATGAGCTCCAAATTATTAGCCAATCAAAACCTTCTCAATGAAATTCAACCAATCAGATCGATTGTGGATCAGTTTGCTCCCCAAATTTGTATCAAATCGATAATATCAACTTGATTATGATTGTGTGCTTTGTGTGCATATTATTGACATGTCGGGGAAAGTAGAACGCCTGGTTTACTGTAGCAGTACGCTGTACCGTATTTGCCATGCCATTCTACCCCCATTATTTATATCTTGATTTAAGTATACTAGGTGTTACCTATATATGACCGCTATATGACCAGTCACGGTCGGACCTTGGTCAAATGGATTTCCTTTTCCTCGGAGATACACCCAGGCTTTCACCCCCTTGTCGAATCCATTGAAATTTGTGAATTCGCTATAAACTCCAAAATTCGTTGTTTGTCGAATCAAATCAATATTGAATCACGCCGGAGTTCTGATTGGTTGAATATACTTGTCCGTTCTGTCCGAGCCAATCGAATCCACTGAAAATTGGATATTAGCCAATAGCGTCGATTCGCGATTCGATTCGGGCAGCGAGATTCGATTCGACAGGGTCTGGAAATTTGTACCGAATCCACAATAGTATAGTTCTGCAAGGGTAAAACCGATCATGGTGTGGGAAAACAAAGTCAGGTGACTGCCTACATATAAGATTACATATCTATATTGACTGTCCCTACTACTGCCCTAGGGATTGTGATCCAACAAAACTACTCCCTTCGAATGAACGTTAACGTGATAACTACAGTCAATATTCATGCTTATATGCTGTCGTCCTACGCCAAGGCCTTGACGGGCTTGATGCTCCACTGTTGATTGGCCTCAGTTTTGTAACACGACCACAAGTGCACGAGGCCGTTAGCGTTGTCGGGACCGTCGAGGCAAAACCCAATATGCGTAGCATGGTGGATCTGGCCCGTGATATCATTCACGACCCACTTCTGGTTGATGTTGGCGGCATTGCAATAGTACAAGTGCACAGCGCCGTCGTTCTTGCGCTCGTACGCGTCCAAGCACATGCCGCGGTGCGACTTGCTCGCAATCAGCTGGGTCACGGGGTCATAGAACCACTGGTGGCAGTCGGCGTTGTCCTTGCGGTTGGTTTCCCACGTCACTTTGCCGTACCACTCGGTCAGCACGCCGCCGTTCGTTTTGATACCAATCTCAAGCGGTTCGTCGGCCGCCGGGACCATCGAGATGAGCTGGTTCGGGTGCCCATTACACCGGTACATCGCGACCACGAGGTTCCCGTCGGGGGTCGTTGGGCGGTTCACGTCCACGTCGATGCAAAAGTTGGCGTCGTTCTGGCTCGCAATGTTGCCGTTCGCGACACTCCACTTTTGGTTGCGGTTCGCTTTCGAGCAGTAGTACGTGTGCAGAGTCTGCGTGTTGAGGTCCCCATATGAGTCCAAGCACACATTCGAGCTCTTGGAGTACAAGATGCTAGACTCGGCATCCCACAGCCAAATCTCGTCGTCCAAGACGCCCGATCGACCGACCGATGGCTTCGCAGCATACACGCGGCCAACCTTCTCGTTGACCGAGTCGTCGGCGTTCCAGTGGCGGTGCGCCTTGATCACGTTGCCTCCAGCCCAGAGGCGGACCGCTTGGAGCGGCGCGCCGACGTGGGCGGCCTTCACCTCTGGCTTCATCACGCGGTTAGCGTAGTGAATGCCAAAGTTGCGTTCAATCTCGCTCGTCCCAAACGTCAAGTCGAACGCGGAAAAGTAGAACGTGTTGAGGTTCTGGCGCGCCGCCAGGGTCAGAAAGTCCTGCGTGAACACGCCTTGGGCCCGGGGAGACGCCTCCGTGACCACTGGGTTCTCACCCGCTGCGCTCCAGCCGGTCTCATGCAGCTCGATGAGCTTGCCGGCGCGCTTGGCGCGGGTCTGTTCTTCCTGGAAGCGCGTGAACGTAAAGTGCGCGCCGTCTTCTGGTGAAATGTGCTGCCAGAACGAAAACTGGTTCACAGAGACCACGTCCACGGCTTCGTACAACTCGGGGAACTTTGAGTACATGTCCATGATGTCGGTGATCACGACGGGGAACGTGAAGCCGCGGCCGCGGAGGTAGCTGCGCGCTTCGTCGAGGTGGCTGCGGATGGTGTCGATGCCGTGGCGGTCGCTGCTGCCGGTTGTGTTGCCCAGCCCTTGTACGTAGTACCGGTACAAGGCTTCGCTCGACACTTGGATGCCGAGGACGTTGTCGTTGCGGATCGCTTGGGTTTGCTCCACGAGCGCCTTCAAGTTGGCCATTTCTGATGGGAACGAGTCGTGCACGTCGGACGTGCCGACCTCGCTCCACATGCCGAGCCAGACCTTGAGCCCGCGGTTGTCGGCGGCTTCGAGCACGCGCTTGGTGCAGTCAAAGTTCATCGAGTAGATTCGGACGTAGTCGGTGACTTCCTTGAGAACTGTGAAGTCCTCGGCGATCGTGTGGAAATCCTTGCACCCACCCCACTCCGAGGTACGGGTGTCGTAATTGATGCCGTAGAACTTGGCGTCCAGCGCCGCCACGGACGAGGCGGCGAACGCGGCAGCGACGACAAGCGACGATGGTACTTTCATCAAAGCGAATTGGGGAATGTGTTGGTCCGCCAAGCGTAAAAGCATGCCTGCCACACGCTGTTACGACCTCATGCTTTGGCCCGTCAGCCTAGAATTTGTCACGTCCGCCCATAGTGTGTAACGTGACCATCTCACGAGAATAAAATTCAGTGGCATCTCTCCGTACCTGAAGTGCCGTAGAAACCAAATGGAATGCTAGGCGTACTTAACACGACCACCCCCTCAATTCGTGATTGATACAAATACCAAGTGTAAGTTAATATGCGATTTATACTATACCATCGACCGTACTTAGTGCGGATTGAGAATTAGTGTGGATTCAAAACGATTAATAGTGCGGTCTGACTATTAATAATACTCCGCATATGCTTCTACAGTATATTGTATGTAGTACCGGTACGTAAAACGTTACTATAAGAAACTTATTAATAGTACTCCAGAGTACAAGTAACGACATGTGTGATGGAATTCCCAAAATAACGTTATGCGAATCAATTCCGTGCAATATGGGGTATTTGGAGTGTATGTATGCCACGATGCCCAATTGCGTTGGCTAACGTTAATCGTAGAAAGCTATCGAATACTATTAATAGTATGGTATAACAACCCTTCGATATGTGGTGTCTGCTGCTCTATTGACTGTTTACTTCAATGTGTCACCTATATTGACCGTTTACTTCACAGTTCTACTCCGCACTGATTTGTGATGCGACTTTCTGTGACAAATGCTACATACAAAAACCAAGATAACAGACCCTACGAATTCTCCATAGTAGTGCGCGGACCTTATCTCTGAAAATCCGCGTACTTGAAGTACTGTGAGAGTTTCCAGGCATACTTACTGTTAACCCGAGCCCACTCAACACACAAATATTGTCTGCTTTTCGGTTAATCTTGCTGTGATGATATGATTAGTTAGAATTGCGAAGGCTCGGGTAGAAAATGGACACCAACTCTGTTTTTCGCTTTTCACTACCGCAGCCAATCGATTTGATTGGCTACCTCAGATGAGCTCAAAATTATTAACCAATCAAAACCTTCTCAATGAAATTCAACCAATCAGATCGATTGTGGATCAGTTTGGTCGGCGCGATTCGATTGTCCCCACACATATTTGTATCAAATCGACAATACGTACCTGGTATTTTAATACGTCCCGGTACTCCGGAGTATTTCGAAGCACAAGTACTATTAATAGTACAGTAGTACTTCGAAGTATTAAAATACTACTATTAATATTAATAGTACTACCGTAGTACTACTAGTACGTAAAGTAGGTTGAGTACTGTACAGTACTGGTAATATCCAAACCCGTTTATGTACGAATAGTACTTCTAAAGAATCGAGGAACATGAACTTCAAGTCCAAGGACTGAATATAAATACCCCAACTTGCCGCCGCTTCCTACGTTGTCCTTGCGTCAGCATATTGATAGAAGTAGCATTACATGTTGCGGTCCCAAGTTGGTTGTGCCTTGGCTGCAATGCTATTGCTAACGTTACACAACTTCATAATGTTAGTACATGTTCATAGCTGAACCGAACAGAAAAAAAGTTGGCAAGAAATACATTCCATGCCCTCACTACTTACTAGTACTAGGGTGTACTACATGGAGTAAGCTTACTACGTAGTACTGGTACATATTAATACTATTAATAGTACCACGTGTTAGCATACTAACTGCTTTATATATGGAACTTACTGTAAACTTGATTACTACTACTGTAGTAGTAGTTATTGAAATGACCCCAATAATGTACTTCGAAGTATCACTGATTGCAGTGTGGTGATTGGCCCATCCCACCGACGGCAGATCGACGACATCCGTTAGCAGCAGTGCCGCCCATCGCCGCCGACGATTGAGTCTCCTCTGTAAAGCAACATTCATGGCAGAAGAAGCAGAATTCCAAGTTCCACCCGAGCCAGTGGCGCCGTGGAATTGGTCCAACATCCCAGACTACGGTCCTCTTAAACAGTATCAGCATGCCGCAGCGTTCTTCATCATCGGGCTGACGCTTACCGGTCTGTACGAATTCACAACGTAAGAGATTACATAGCCAAGCTTCCTCCATCCCGTCGTCCGTCTCCACGGCGCAATGACGTTGGGTGGTGTTCCTGTAGGTACTTTGACCAGATTCCTCGAGAATTGGCGTATCCCCTCATCTGGGTGTTTATCTTTTTGCGCATGTTGGGCAAATTGGGACCGTCGGAAATGTCACCAGAGGAAGAATTGGCGCACAAGGAGCGGGAGGATGCGCGGCAGTTCAAGGCCACACTCCATCGCATTGCGACTGAAAAGGACGACGACGACGAAGATGGTGGCGAAGGGGCTGCTTCCGTCGACGACGAACGCCAGGCCAAGAAAACCCAGTAAAAACAGTCGGACGACAAAAAAAACTTTTTTACTATGTGGACTACTTCGAAGCATGTAAAAAAAATATCGGATGACAAAAAATATTTTTTTCCTATGCGCACTATGCATGTATGTACCGGTATGTACTGTACTCCGGTGAATAATGCCAACCATCACACTTACGTATAGCCACCCACCCATCCATCCATGCATGACCTATATATATATATTATATATATATACCTCATTGAGCAATAGTATATGTGTTGCCACGATGGCGATGCGTATCATCTGTCCAACAAACAGCACACTAGTGTGACTACAAGTTGATTCATCATTCCCGAGTTATCTACTAAATTGAACCAAGTTAGTCGTTAGGCCGCGCCGCGCAACCAGCCGAGAAACCCGCCGCCGCCGCCGGTGGCCTTGTCCTGCACCCGCGCGTCCACGTTCGGGTCGTCCATTTCCGTAAATGCAATGTCAAACAGCAGCGGCTTGACTGGAATCGGCTGCAGCGTCGGCGGCAGCGTGACCAGGTCGTAATGCGTCGCGGGGTTGCCGCTAGCGTACTCGTGCTGCCGCTCCAGCAAACTCTTGGACGAGGCGGCGGCGGTCGTCGGCGGGTGGACGTGGAGCTGGCCCAGCCCCACGCGGACCGCTTCGGTGGCGGTGGCGTCATGCAGAAACCCGAGCGCATTCACACGCGAGTGCGCGCCGACCACTTGCGGCTCGAGGTCGGCCAGAAACTCCCGCACGACCGCGTCATCCGTGTGAAGCGACTGCGCTTGCGTGAAATACGCGTGGGCTTGGTCGAACAAGGCTGCGCTTTCCGAAAACTAGGCACATAATGTATCGTCGATTCAACAGTCGAGGAGTGTAGTAGGTCAATCGACCAAACTCGATGATCGACCAATCAACACACCACAACATGAAAAATCAAGTGGCCAATCAAATGTTCAACATCGAATTTTTAGTATGACGACGACGTTGACCAAAGTCAGGGCAAAGAATCGGATATATATCGATAGATTTGGCAAAGAATCAGCCCAACAGTCTCCATATATCATTGAGGATACTAGTATTAGTGTAGTATACCTTGTTCAAGCCCAGGTACACTTGGGCAACGTAGGTGCATCGTAAGGCGTGGAAAATCAACTGCAGCGCGCGGTACTTGAGGAACGGCGCGTGGTCGGCCGCGCCTGGAATTGCCGCCATGTCGTCCACGTTGCGGATAAGCATGTCCAAAATGTGTACCAAATCGCCTGGACCGAGGTCCACCTCTAGGCGGGCCTTGAGCTGCGTCAACAGCGCCACATTGCGTTCGATCTAGACACGACAATTTTGTGCACAAACCAATTACACTTGATTCTGAACAAGGCAATGATGACAGTATATATATATATATACGTCATCAACACACGCATGGGTGGGTAGAAGAACATCTCGTCATTGTATGTGGAAGGTGGGTGACTGGAAGGACTAGGTAGAATCACAATGGTGCATATATATATATATATATATATATATATATATATATATATAGTGAATTCGCTAAACACTTTCAAATCAATACTAGTATTGAATCTCGCTGGAGTTCTGATTGGTTGAATATACATGCCCTTTCTGTAAGATCAGCCAATCAAATATATCCACTCGAAATTGGATTAGCCAATAGTGTCAATTCGTGAGTCACGGGGGCTGGCAATTTGTACTGAATCCACAATATATATTGTTTATTTATTGCTCGATGGGAAGTACGTACCACATGCGTTTGCTTGACGTAACGAATGTACTCGTCCAAGAAGGCGATGTTTTCACGCTGGGCTTCGGCCATGAATCCGCTCTTCATCGTGTCGCTCTTGGTCTTTTCCGCTGCCAACAACCGCAATATGGTGTCGTAGCATCTACAATATGTACATAAGCCGCCCGATAGGGTCAGTCGTTACACAGCGTCGGGTCATCCAATTCATCGTTTGACGATAATAGGAAAGAAAGATATTTTCATTCATAGAACCACCCATATTTCGCAAAAATTGATTCAAATCAGGGACATATTGTCGATTCAATTCGAATTTCTTTGGCTTAATCGTCAGTCAATCGATCGACCAATCAAAGTCCAGCACACTATTTTCAAGTGGCCACTCACAAACTCGCTGTATCTGTTCGACACATTGAATTAGTGTGTGGAACTGATATTACTGTGTGACGCTGTTCCCATCCAAACGTCAGTATTGTTGTGTTTAGTCTAAACTGGAGCGACATGTAGAATGAAGAATGAATCGACACAACCAAATGATGTACACAAGAATCGGCAGAAGGATTAGCCAATCAGATTGTCGGAAACCATCATCAACGTCAAATTAGTGTGCGACTTCAATTAGTGTGATGCCAAGCACCACCACACGACACCTTTTTACATACTGAAAATATATCAGTACAACGAAAATCGATCGATAGATTTGGCCATTTTGCACAAAAATAGTCCAAATTTTGGGTAAAAGGACAATAATAACATACAATCGATCATCGACGTTTTGGCTCTAAACGACAATATAAAGTACCCAAACAAATCCACGTAAATCGCATCACGCTTCTTGTCGTTGTCCGTGCCTTTTTTCAGCTTGGCCAAGTGTTCATCCGGTCGAATCAACGCCACCGACACCTATATCCAACCATGACGAAAGCACTCGAAAACGTCCGTCGTACGTCCGCGCTGGGGATGGGGATGGCGCGGCCGCGCCATGTGATCGCCGCCAAGTCCTTGGCCTTGGTCTTGGCTTCTTCGTGGAACACTTGGTCGATCTTGGCTTGCAACAACGCGCTGGTTGTGCTTTCGCGCAGCTCTTGCAGCGACAACGACGACGAAGTCCCGCCGAGATTGTACTCACAATACCGCATGAACGGACTGATCTCGTCCAGAATTTGATGGAGCAAGTCGCGCTGCACCACCGTGCCCACTTTGGCCAACTAGATTTATGCCACACATCCACTTATGGGAGAAAGGACATGCCGTGTTGCCTACCTCGGAGTAGATGCGCTGAGCCGTGGAAAACTTCTCGAGCGCCACCTTCCATTCCTCCTGGTACAATGCGAGGTTTCCCCCCATGTAGGATGCATACGCTTCCGCTTCGAGGTTCGTCCGGACGTCGGCGCGCTCGACACACAGCGCGGTCAACTTGTCGCTCCACGCCACGGCCTTCTTCAATCGCCCGAGCAAATGGAACTTGATGCGGCTGCTCGCTTCGTCCCCGTGCTCTTCCTTGTCGTTGCGCTCGTCTTCACGCAACTGCATCGCATAACTCCACGCGCGCTCGGAATGGTACAGCGGCAACATCAAATGGCGGACTTCCGACGCGTTCTCGGGCGTCACGTCCTTGGGGATGAACTGCTTGCCTCGTCCGTGCAAAAACTTGAGACCCTTACGAAGACGACGAAGGCGACGCGCGCAGTGCTGGCGGTACCGCGTGTAGTCGCCGAACCGGAGCCCGTTCTGCTGCTGGCTAAACTTGATTGTTTCCAGGACTACACAGTCAATATACATGTTGGTTCGAGGTACATGGAGATAAGCATGATCATGCAACAGGGCTGTACTTGGTAGTGAGAGCGGCTGGTCGGACAAGACAGCGGCAGCCGCCGCCACGGCGGTCTTTTTTTCCTTCTTTCCCATCCCTTCCTTGTTGTTTGAGACCACTGGAATGAAATGGGGACGCCGACGAAAGTGACGACAAATGTTTGGATTGGCTATAATAACATATTTTGACCAATCAAATGTAGATTCTATCGTGTTTTACTCAATATGATTGGCTGAAAGAATAAAATATGATGTATTTTGTCGAATCATTTTCGTGTTTCACTCACCGCGCATATTCAACGTGGAGATTTCAAATCAGGAAGAAGCGCCATCCCGACATGAAGCGGCGCCATGACGAGTCTCACGGAAAGGCCAAGGGGGATGAGAAGCGTCTGCATAAACCTACGAAGAACAAGCAGAAGGAAGGTGGAGGTGACGAGCAACTTCGCGTGGGGAACTTCAAGAAGTACGTACGCCGCCTGGCTCCTCGACGTTTTCAACGCGCGCTGATCCTATCGACATGGTGTGTGTCGTAGGTACTACGCATTTCGCTTAGGCGGCGCGATTGAAGGCAAATTGGAAGAGGACTCCCGCTTGTCTGTGTTCAAGAAGGAATGGTTTGAAGGCAAGAAAGCGTTGGACATTGGATGCAATTCCGGGGACATGACGCTGGAAATCGGTACGTTCCTTATCTTAGTCGAACTCTAGCAAATTATGTATGTAGCTCGGCGTTTCTCCCCTGCGTTCATCATGGGCATCGATGCAGACCCGGACTTGATCACCCAAGCACGGGCGTCGTTGAAGGAGTACATTTCGAAACTTGCCGTCACGGAAGCGTTTCGCGACGTCCAAGTACACAACCTCCATAGTCGAGGTCATGCATGTCTGATCATGTCTGTCCCGGGACTAGAAAGAAGGCCACTCCGACAAACCCCAGGATGACGGCAACACAGAGGACGACGAGCTGCCATTGTCGTTTCGACTGTGGAAGCCGGCAACGCACCATGTGTCGTCGGCAGACCCCTTGCCCAACATTGGCAGTTTTGCGTCGGGGTACGAAGTTGTCTCTGTGTATATTCAATAGCTTGGGGTCGTACGCTGATCTCCTCCATGGGCGGCCATTGCATCATGGGGACGGTATGTAGCTGAGAGTTGCCCATTTTCGTAGGGTCTGCTTTCCATACAATGTCGTGTTCAAGCGTGAAAACATCGTGGACGATACCCACACGGGCAAAGAATACGATGTCATTACATGGTAAATATAATGCCATCTACTTGTTATGATATTGGTAAAATTTTGTGCCGAATTGCCAAATCTATCGATCGATTTTTTGTCCTGAATTTGGGGTGATGTGGATCATCACACTAATTGAAATCTCACACTAATTTGATTTTGATGATGGTTTCCTGCAATCTGATTGGCTAAATCCTTGTGCCGATGATTCTTGTATACATTTACTCATTACATGGCAAATATAATGCCATCTACTTGTTATGATATCTGGTTTTGTCATACTTTTACCCAAAATTTGGTAAACTTTTGTGCCAAATTGCCAAATCTATCGATCGATTTTTTGTCCTGAATTTGGGGTGATTTATATCACACTAATTGAAGTCACACACTAATTTGATGTTGATGATGGTTTCCTGCAATCTGATTGGCTAAATCCTTGTGCCGATGATTCTTCATTATTTACTGTTAGAATAAACACATATCAATATGATGTATAGCTTGTCCGTGACCAAGTGGATCCATTTGTTTCATGGCGATGACGGGTTAAAGCAAGTGTTCCACTTGGTGTATGCGTTGCTCATGCCGGGCGGTCGCTTCGTCTTGGAACCGCAGGTACGTCGAGGATGCATGACGACGGCATCATGGACTTGCTGATTGTATGTAGAAATGGAAGTCGTACTTCAATCGAAAACACACCAACGCTACGACGCAAGCCAACTACGACCGCATCGCGCTGCGGCCCAAGGACTTTGCACAGTATTTGTGCCACACGGTCGGGTTCTCGTCCGTGGAACTGCTCAAAGTATGCAGCACGTCCACGCACGGGTTCAAGCGACCGATCTATCTGTACACCAAGTAGCGTAGTGTAGCAGATGCAGCCATATATGTATGCCTAAGTTCCCAACGAAAAGATGGCCTACCTGTATGATCATGTTAATGAGATTACTAGCGACGCATTTGAGTGCTTCGCATGTGCGCTCCCGTTTGACCTCGAGGACCCGACCCGAGCCCTATATGTGCGCCGCCGCCCAACCCCAATGCTGGTATCGACCCCCGATGCTTCTTCCACAGCTTCACCCGTTTGAAGAACGGTGCATGTTTCAGCATATCTGGGAACACGATGAACACGATTTGACTGCCTCGAAGGTACACATGCTCGCAATGGGTGGTGATGCCGCGCACGTCGGTGCGGATCGCGTCCTTGAGCAGGCAGTTCATGTTGTCTTCGGTTTCGTCCAAGTACCCTCGATACAGATCTCCATTCTTCATCTCCACCGTCACGATCGTGCCTTCCCCATCATGCAGGAGTATCGTCGGAATCCCCACGCCGCGCTTCCCAGTGACTGCCATGCTTCACCGCCGCCGCCTTGCTTCGGTGGATCAAGATTTTATGGGCATTTGTGGACGGATGGTGCCGCCGTCGCACTTAGACGAGTACTTCGTACTTATTCGATGTCATCCGTATAATTCGAATTGCAGTAATCTGTATAGTTCTGTATCCAACTATCGTATTTGTCCTTGATCTGCACCACAAAATACAAAACGCGAATATATTTCTATAATTCAATATAATCTCGAATCAATTATATAATTCGAATATTTAAATAAATTCTTCAAATTTAATTCTATGGTCCAAAGGTACGACAAATACGGTATTTAAGCTGGGACTGGTTACATACAGTACTTTACAAAATACGTTTCATACGAAAGCCAAATATAATATAAGTACTGTATCACAGAGAATACGGGGTTTTCACATGGCATTTCGCGGTCGCGATGGAAAAGTACAGCCGCTGGTCCGACTTGACGACTGGCATCAACCCGTTTGTGCCGCCGCCGCATCAACTGCCGGCGAATGCCATCCTGCGATGGACGCAAGTCTTCTTCGGAGGTATTCTGGCGCTGCTTCGATGGATCTTGCTCTTTCCACTCGTGCTTGGGCTTGTGTTGCTCAGTGCCGTCCACACGATACTCGTATGCGATCACAGCACCAACCATATCATATATCCTGCTTGCATGACATTGTTCAACATAGGATCATGTGCCGTTCCTTGGACGCGTCATCCATCGAGCGACAGACTGGATTGTGCTAGGCTTGATCCTTGTTGTCACGACGATATTCATCAAGGACGAAGCGGCAAACGCCAGACGCTTGGGGCTGCTGTACGTCGCATCTACATCCTTTGCACGATCTTCACGGATGGAAATGTAGCACGCCAGGCACGAAACCACCTGCGCTGGGCGGCATCAAGGCTGGGGATGTCATTGTGGCCAACCACTCGTCCGTGCTCGACATTTTGTACTTTGGCTTTCGGTACTCGCCCGTGTTTGTGTTCCCGTGCGCGTCCGACGCTTCCAAGGTACTACACATCTATCATATCACGTTCGCATCATGTAATATCAAACTTCCTAGAACCTAGTGCAAACATTCGGCTTGCTAGGAGCATTTGCCCAGGCCATGGCTCCTCCGCTGACTTCTCTCACCCGCGTACGTCCGAACGCCCCGAAACTTGCTAAGCAATACTGTGCTTGTGTAGCCAGTCAAGCTCCAAGACGTTCTTCGTCGCACGTCTAGTCCCGTCGTTGTCTTTCCAGAGGTATTAATTACTATACAACTCGTTCGTAGTATTTATTCTATATTCAGAAATCGATGCGCTTTTGATAGTATTTATATTTAGGGCGGGTCTCCGATTTTTGCCCAGTTAATATTTCAACAATTTGGTTCAAAGTAATATTTCCTGTCTGGATCAAACTGATTTCGAAGAAAATCTATGATTCGCAGTAATTGCCAACTTTCCGAAAACAAAAGTCCCTTGAACAACTTTTTCTATTTTTTGGCGAAAATTGAGATATTTGGCAACATACTGAATTCTTTCTCCACATTTTGGTCCAGGCAGATAATTTTTCATTTTTTGCCGATTTTTCTTAGAAATTTCCAAAATATCAAAAATGTTAGCCGTTTTTATATCCAGACTCACACCCTTATATGTATATATATATATATACATTCTTCGTATTATTAAATATAATAAATACGAAGAATGTATATATATATATATATATATATTCACCAGTTTGATGCTTTTTTCTTGGAAAAATAAAAAAAGTTTTGTTAGAGTTATCGCTTAGAATAGTTGCATGTTGAAATATATAATTGTATTATTTACTGTATGTATGTAGGGCACTCGAAGCAACGGCAAAGCGGTGTTGACGTTTCTCCCTATCTTGGACAGTTTACCACCCCCGACTCGCGTCCACCTTGTGGCGATTCGGTACTACGAACTAGTACTCATTCTAGCTAGCATGCTGTGTACTTCGTGGTCCATATATCGTCATCGTCCTTCTTTGGGTATTGTAGATACGAATCCAAAGCGATTTCGCCAACCCATACATGCGGATCGGCGGGGTGGCATCTCTTTTGCCGCGTGCTTTCACATGCGTACCACACTGTCAAAATCACGACGCTGGCCTCGGAATTCGTGCCCAAGGGGTCCACTTCCCAGCAATTACAGGCGCTGCTGGCGTCGATGCTGCGCACCAAGGCCGTGCACTTGACCTGCGCTGACTTTGCGTCTTTCAATGCGTACTGGGCGCATGTCAACGGCGGGGGACGGCAGCCGGCGTCGGCATTTACGTCGCGGAAGGCACCGCACGAACATGCGCAGTGGAAGACGTCCGACGACTAGAGGGGGGTAGTAGTCGTCGATATCATCCGTTGTTGCCCAAGCAAGTACTGTAGATCGACAACCACACGAGAGTTGAGGTCAAGAAACGTGGGGCGATGGGACATTGTATTAATGCAATTTCATTGCTAATTCGTACGCGCTGATGGCTAATTCGGCGGCAATCAAAATAATAATATACCATTCCATTCGCGTGCCTTTGTGCGAGCTCAGCACTTCAAGGAAAAACTACCACAAACATGTCAATATCCTTTGTCGACTTGATAGTACAAATTTACAAATTTGGGGAGGGGGTGCAATCGAATCACGCCAACCAAACGATCCACAATCGATCTGATTGGTTGACTTTCATTGAGAAGGTTTTGATTGGTTAATAATTTTGAGCTAATGTTTTAACATTTTTCAGATATTTATAAATATTTTTATATACTTTCTTATAATCTATTTTCCATTTTCACTCGTCTATTTATTTATATGTTTTATTTAAATAAGTAAAAAGAGGTATGTGTAATCTCTTTGGAATATTGGGGGACCACCCTCAAACATATGAAGAAGCCAATCAAATCGATTTATATTCCAACGAGAAACCACAACACAATGAAATTTCACTCGAAAGCACAGCATATACATATATATATATTGTTTTCACATTAAAAAATATATATACGCCATACTCCATGTCATCATATATATATATATATATATATTCGTCAACACCTGAATTAGTACCCACTTGGTGTGGCTTACCTTGGTGTTGTGCTGGATGAGCTCGAGCTTAAAGTTCAAGTTGTTGAATCGTTCGTTCAGTTCGAACTCTTCCAACAACGTCTCCCACATGCTATGGTACCGCGTATGGCTCCACGCGGCATCCCCCGGTCGCTTGCGGTCGATCACGCGCAGTTTACTCACAAGGTCGATGAGAAGGGTGTTGTTGGTTGCGACGATTTGAAAGAGCTTGCGGTGCTGCTCTCGCTCGGTGGACTGGGTGCCGAGGAACGTGAGGCCAAAGAGCGCGGTCTGGGGGCCCTTCTTCTCGACGAGGGTGTTGAGCTTTTCAAACTCGGCCAAGATTGCATCCACTTGGCGTTCGTAGTGCTCCAACGCCACGGTTTGCGCCAGCACCCCCGCAATCACCTATCAAGAAAAAATGAAGATCAAAATGAATGGCATATTTGTCGGTACGAACGGTGTGGACAAGGGCTACAAATACTGTATGTATATTGTCGATATATATATATATGAAATATTGGAGGGTTTGGGTGCTTGCTCTCCACCAGAATCACCAAATAAATCAACAGACAATCATCGATATACGACCAATCAAAACCCACAAAACACGAATTAGTGGCCAATCAAATTATCCACTCTTCGACCAATCCACATCGAATTAGTGTGTGACTGAAATTAGTGTGATCCTGGACGATCTTTTTACATACAAAAGTGAAACAATAATGGATCGATAGATGTGGCAAAGAATTCGCACTAAAGTAGTCCACATTTTGGGTAAAAGAAAGGCAATACTATGAACGGACGGACCTGAATATTGACGTGGTCAATCTCTTGCACACGAATGTTGTTCTCTTTGAGCTCGCTCCATGTGGTTTGGACGGGGTCGGTAACCAGAAGCAGCTCCTCGTCGTGGCCGCGGATGTCGAACGCGTCGCTGCAGTACTTCTTGGCATGCTTGACCAATGTTTCCGTGAGAGAGTCGTCGCAGTTGAAGAACACGACGGCGCCGTAGTCAAAGTACACGACCCATTTGTCCTTGGCGCGGCGCGATGGAACCTCGGTGGTCGAGGGCGAGGATGACGATTCCGAGGACGGAGGAGCTGATGGAGTCATGGCGGGAAACGTCGACGGCTTCATGTTCAAGTTGAGGTTGGACAGCCACGCGGCGTTGCGGTCGTCGCTCGTCGCACTGAGCCGCAGCACGATCGAGTCCTTGTACAGGTAGTGGCTCACCTTGAAGCGATCCGTGTACAGCCGCTGGAACAGCGACACAATGTCCATCTTGCGCGCGAGGTGCACGGCTCGGATCGGCATGTGTTCTGGCTTGCGTTTCTTGCGCGCTTCCTCCTCCGCCATCGCCTGCGCAATCGCGGCCGACACGTCGTGCGACGGCACGGCGGCTGCAGCAGCCGGAACTTTCGGAATGCTCGAGAACAACGACGCGCGGGCGTGAGGAAGGTTTTGTCTTGATAACGGCAAAAGCACCGCTCGAGGCGCCAAGGACAAGCCACGTCGCATCATGATTGACGATATGTGCACACGCTCAAACTCGAATGATGCAAGGAAGGTGCCGAAACAATGGTGGCTGCCGCCTTGGGTGGGCCCAGAACGATATCAGGGTAGGGGGGGGGCATAAAAATACGAAAAGACATTTGAAACTGTGAAAATACAGCATTGACCGAATTTCAAGTCGATTTGACGCATTCCGTGGCGGTGAAGCCAGCCGCAGTCATGATGAACCATGATGTAATAGTGCTACAAGTCGCGAGCAAATCGGTACACGCTCACGATACGGTCGTCATCGTAACCTTGTAGACTACATAGTCTCGAAACATCGATTGTGTCAGATTTTAAGCTTGCTCAATATATGGTTTACTGAAGTACATACATATTAATAAAGAGGTACTTTTTGGATAAACTATGATTGGTTCAAATATCTCCATAGTAAAACGTTTGATTGGCTAGGTCATTCTAAAATGCACTTGTCCACTTGAAGTACGTACATTCTGGCAAGTCCAAAGTAAGCTTTTACTCTTAATTAGCACAAATTTGACACTATGATACAGTAGTGCTATCCAGTGAGATACAGTACTGTACTGTATCTCTCAGCTTGCCCAAGAGTGCGAGGTGTGCACACAGTGTTGTTGCTTCCACTGCATCAACAAGAGGGATCATGTCGCCACTCTCAACGGCCTTGCCCAACCAACCACCGTCGCTTGTCCGATCATCGTGGTTGACATGCCGAATGGAATGGTTTGTGTGAAGTATACTAACTACTTCGAAGTATTACAATATAATGCAGTAATTATTAGTTCGTGCATGATTATTGCCTCGTTGCAACATTTCTACGTATGATTGTGTTGTTTAACAAAAGGTGCAAAAATCTGTATGTTCGTCCTTGTTAGAGGTGTTGATACCCGCCTTGGTTGTCGTCGCCCATGAGCTTGAGGTGCTTTCGCACAAGTGCCGAAACTTGGAGGGCCGTGGGTCGGTCTTCTGGATCGTACTCGAGGCATCGCAGCGCCAGTTGCTTGATCCACGGCGGACACAGCGCCGTGAGCGTCGGTCGGATCTCCTGGTGGATCACCATGCTCATGATGGCTGTGTCCACCAACGCTTTGCCTACGTCCCACATACAACATATAGTATACATGTGACAGCGTCACAACCCCATGCATTCGTTTTGTATTCGACCGCGTCACACACTCGTAGTAGTAGTCTATGACGTAATTTAGTAGAGAGTTACTACTGTACCTCGTCCGTTGGTGAGGTCCACATACGGAATGTGGTGCGTGTCCAATTCCGAAATGACCATGCCCAATGAATACATGTCTGCCGCGACCGTGTAGTAGTTTTCCTTGAGCACTTCTGGGGCCTATTATAGATATTCATTCATATCGCCACTACATCATCATCATGATCACACTATATAAAGTAAACAGCTCTGGTTGTGTTTACTCTGTTACAGTACGTAGTCGAAACTAGAGAGTAAATCGATCGACATAACCAAATACAGTAAGTACAGAACAATAGGATGAAGCAGCCAATCAGATTGCAGATTACCATAACTAATTTGTAGTATGTCGGAATAAAATTATTACAATGGACAATTTATTTACAGCAATAGTAGTAGTATATCCGGATGGCGAGTAGCATTCTGCATATGCAAATTCCTACCATCCATCGGTACGTGCCGACGCCAATGGTCATGGTGTCGCTCGTGGCTTCCCTGGCGGTCCCAAAATCGGTCAATTTCGTGCCCTACGCCCCATTGTTTAGGGTCAATCCCATTCGTAGCCACTACAAGAGAACCGACCTTGGTTGAGTCCATGAGCACATTGCGGGACTTCAAGTCGCGATGAATAATGTCCAATGAATGCAAGTACACCAGGCCTTCGACAATACAAAGCAAACACTCGAGCTTCTGACGCCACGGAAACGACGTCGAGTGGGTCGATTGGGTGGCTGGTTTGGTGTCCTCGAGCACGTCCTTCAAGTCGCCCTGGTCCATCCATTCCACGACCATCTCGAGCATCGACGGCGTCACCCAACTCGCCCCCAATGTTCGGACAATATGCGGGCATTCCAATCTATGTATTTAGCTGCCTTTTTAGATATTGTGATAAATCGGTGATCCTGAATCATTGCGTACTGTACTTGAACGATATTTTGATCTCGTCAATCAGGAGCAGCACGGTGTGCTTGCTGTTTTTCCCTGGCAGCAAACGCTTGATGGCCACCGTTTCCCCTACAATATACACCCCCGTTCAATCGATCGAGATCAACACATATATATATAAATATCATGACCAATATACATGCAGTAGATTACTTGTTCATACAACGTGGAGGGTTGAGATATCTCCTGTACTGGTATTTATTATGTATGGATATGATAGTATGAATACCTTTGTAATTTCCGATAAAGACCTCACCGTAGGCGCCTTGGGCCACGACCTTGATCTTGACGAGTGCTTGTTCGTCCAGTCGAATCAGTGCCAATTCCTATATATATACTGTATGTATAAATTGTTGTTGGTCAAGGATATAAGAATATTATACTATTTTTACAATCACGACATGATGATTATTATATTATCACGCACGCACCTCCATGTTAAAGTGGATGCTGTCCAGTGTCGACAAGTTGTTGGCGGTCGTGGCCTGGTACGAAAAATCATTTGCTGTCGAGTGATCCCTAGAACCACATCAAATTGAATTCTTATGGGGGGTAACTATGATAAATAATATAAAATAACATAATATACCCACTTGGTGGTTTGTTGGTGCTTTCGTTTGTACACTAGGAACCATACGAGGACCCCCAAGATCACTACCCCTCCGCCCACACATTTGAGGAACATGGGCAGCTTGAACGGCGATTCCGTAGCTGTGGGGGTCGTCGTCCTGGCATTCAATGGCGTACTAGGGGAGGACTGCAGAAACGGAACTACAATCATAAGTGTGTTAAAAAAACATAGTGTGTGACATCGTACGATGCAGGATATATATATATATTAGCGTTTTATATATGTATTAGCGTATTAAATACTGGAATGAATTAGCGTATTATATATATATATATATATACCTGACGAGACACAGACCGTATATCCCGCTTTGAGTCTCTTGGGGGCGTTGGGGGGCACACACGACTTGGACACGTCGATCGAACGCACTTGAAATGTTGCGACACTGTCCAAGACTTGGAACGTTGGATCGTCCACGAGAAACGTCGTAAAGTCAGACACGTCAAAGTAGCTAATATTATGAAAAATGATATATATCATATCGTGAGGGATTGGTGTGGAAAAGTGATATATATCAGTATATATCGTGTGTACAATTTGATCAGCCGCGACGAGATGGACACGTTTGTCAATGACGTGAGGGTGGGGATGCCATTGAATTTGACTTCGCTGGCTTGTCGAAAGTCGACATGCTCGATCTTTGTGAACTGGTTCTCCCATCCAAAGCTATATATATATTTACGACGTTATACTTGAGCACATGGAAATCCAAGCAGGATAACGACACTACTATAAAGTACTTACAACTCGGTGAGCTGGCCATACGGAATGGTTGGAGGAAGCTCCGTCAACCCACTGCGCGCCACAGATCTACGCTCGCCACAACATGTAAACACACATCCATTCCAGGAAAATTGCACAAGTTTCAAATGCCGAAATTATGTGTGACAACGTACAACCGAGTCATGCCTTTGGGGAAGATTGCATCGGCGTACGAGATGCCAGGATTGTTTTCAAAGTCCCTGGCATGAACAACAACGAATAAGAACCGTGTGGGTCGTATATATCGCGATTGGGGGTTTAAGGTTCGAACCACATCCTTACAATAACGACACGTTGGACATGGACAAGTTGCCGAGGGATTTGAGTCCGGGACCGAAAAATTGACTGTGTCGCACAAGTCAGGGACATTTATGGTGCCATGGACTTACATGTACGTATTCCCGATCAAGGGCAGGCTAGCCAAATGCTCGGCAGTCTCTACAGCGTAACATTCGATTCCAGACTCTTGATAGATAGCAGCAGTACCTGTGATGATCAACACGTCTGTGGCGGTCGAGTCCTTGGTCACGTTTTTCATGGAAAACGACTTGCCAGGCAGTTCCTACGACGGGTATGAGCAAGGAACGTACGTCCACGGGGGCAACGGGGCGTACATTGCATTGATTGTCGACAATGCAAAGAATCGCATCGGGTTGCTTGCATAGGGCTGGGTTCGACGTGAATGTGCTGGCATACTTGGCATAAGGACACGACGTCTGGCCCCCTGCGTGGACATTCAGACATGCCAAGAGCTACGAACAAGGGGGCGTGAGCTTCGCATTGGGTCGCATCAAGGGGGCGCTCACAGCCAGCCAATAAAATACACTCGTGCCGCTTGCCATGTAGTTCGGAAATGGTGGCACTGTTGAGACGTTTGGCTACTGTCGTGGTGTTGTAAATGTAAACTCGACGGTGCAGTTTGTGAAAAGGACGTTTAAACGCACCTGGATCAGCGTGTAAATAGAAAGACGGGCTTAACGTCTTTTAACCGAAGTACCTCGGATGGTTTACGGTAATTTCATGGGTTAAAAAAAATCTCTGACGAGTCTCTGATTGGCTGAGCGATTTTATAAAACCTGTTTATGTTAGGTAAAACACCAGTCTACCCGCGAATTGTGCACCTGGAAGGCGACGCTGGAGTACGAAGTAATGCATCCTCTTCATGGTCTCCACATGCTTTCATTGCCGAACAATAGACGTGATGATGCAGTTAACCCCGGGAATTTAGAATTGCCGGTAACGTTAACCGAAAGTGTACAAGTACTAACTACAGGTAGTGTCCGGATGGCATTATTCCCTCATTTGGCTGTGAAACAGTGTCAAGGTAACGTTAGTCAATTTAGGTCAAAACAACAATAATGGACCTGTTTTACAATACTAGTATCGATAATCTGATGCCTCGATTTTCATGACTGGTCAGGCAATCCAGATACAAATATACTGTACTATGACTTGGTCAAATTGAAGTGACCCACAATGAGAAAAGTACCACAATCGTCTCGTGTACAGTTAATCCATTAGTCACTGTTTTCGGAAATCACTTGATGATTTCCAAGGACACTGATTAATTGAGTTTGGATTATCATTTTTAAGACATTCCTCCGCGAGGGCCACTGACATGAATGATCACTTTGAACAATAACTGTAAAGCAGTATATAACTGCTTTACAGTATATAACTGTAAAAGCAGCTTATTGTACTTTGGACTTCTTTTGGCGTCGGTTTTACATGGCTAAAAGAGTACTGGTAGTGCATCTTCTGTAATGCAAGCTGTAAACGTTGTTAATATTAATAACGTTAATACAAGGTTGAATAAATACCTGGTGTTTTAGCTAATTCCCTAGGGTTTTATAGAAGCCAAATAACTCTGAGGCAATAATACCTTTTGTAGTTACATGTGACGCTGAAGGGACCAAAACACCTTGGCTGTTAATTCCATCGCATAGGATGTGCAGGTGGAATGTACTAAGCGATGAAACAAGAAGATGGTGTGGTTTTCTACGATATGCACCACACGTACATCGCTGTACGGTAGAGCTCCGGTGCTTATCCTCGCTGTGTGTCATTTGCTAAATTTGTTCATGACGACCATTGAATTGTGCAATTTGCTCCCAAGAGTAGCAGGTACTACAGTAACTACCGTATAAATCATGGATCAGTGTACCCATATTTTTGACTTATCGAGTTGTACCGACAATGCTGTATGGTGTCAACAAAGAACGAGCTGGTGGGGCTAGAACGAAATAATTGAACAATTTTGACCAATATAAAGCACCTTATTGGGTTGTGTCCATTTCGATCAGATTTTACTGACATTTTTCAAATGTACAAAAGTGAGGGAGATGCATAATGGCCTGTTCCAAGTAGATATTTTTAGTAATCGAAAAAGTAGTTCCAAGTAATTTTCCAACATATTTCCTATTTTTCTGCGATTTTTTACGCAACTTACTATGTATACCAAAAATAGAAAAAGAGGTCCTTGACATATCGTGAAAAGAAAAGGTAAATCGTTTTTGATTGGCTCATGCTATTTCTGAAAACTACTTGGAACTTCCCCAAATAAATCACTTCCTTAAAAGTACATCTGTAACGATACATGACACCCTAAATCACGGCACGATGACTGGGGTCGATATAATAAACACCCAGATTTATTGTATGAATAGCCAAAACGAGTGAAAAGCACAATAATACCGGTATCAACCCCCGAAACACCGTAACCCAAAACACAGTAACCCCGAAACACCATAACCCCGAAACCCCCAAATTAGAACTTTGGGTGTACCTGACAGAATCACATGACAATCGACTTCATGACACTGCATGCCTATGTATTGCGAGAGACGAATACACAAAACACAACAGATATAACTCACTCATAACAGCCATTCCTCTGTTGTTTTGACCCGAAATCCTGTCTCACTGTCAATGAGGGGTAACAATTTATCACATCCAGATGCACCTTATAGCCCGTAGCCCTGTACAGCCTGGGACTGCGCCCTATCCCCGAGCACATACGATACTAAATCGCCAGGGATCACTGAGGTGGTCAGAGTACACTAAGTCGAATATAAACACGCAAATTGATGTGTTTTGTGAGAAAAACAACAGTGGAGCTGTTTGAATGAGGCAACTAACGCTAGTGTTACTTAAGGGAACGTCGACGCCACGCTCGTTCACACGATGGGGTCACATGCAGATGGTATTAGAGGTCTTTGAAATGATGTGGTAAAGTTAGTTGTCTGTGGAGTCTACTTCAGATTCGAAATGTGGTATTGTGAGGGGTGTTTTCACTAGCACTCCGGTGTCATGAATATCATTCTGCGTCGGCCACGCCAAGGACATTTGAGACTATCACGGGGATTGCGGTCATAACGGCACGTGGCCGGCAACCAAACAAGGCCGGTTGGTGGGTAAATACTGTATATCCTGCAATTAGTGTGACTTAATCCTTTTGTTCAAGCGCGTCAATCTCGCGGGTGATGGCGTCGCGGGCGGTGGCATTGTCGATTCGTTGCAGAGAGATGGCAAGAAGGGCGTCTTTGCATGTGCGATTGGACCCTACGTTATATATTCGTTGAGGTACTATCATGGCAAGGATGACGGGAAAACACACCGCAAACACGAAGCGTCTCGAACTTGATGTCTTGGTTATGGAGTTCCGTGATGAACGTCAGGCAGGCCTGGATGCATGTGGCATACTCTCGACCACACCGTACGACAACAATGTGAGTGGCGGCATTGTAGTACACCACTACATGCATACCCATCAATCCATCAAGTGCATGCCGAACTTGACCTAGTGTTGCGTACCTTGGGTCGACTGCTGCATGAGCCCTGCTCCGACGTCGCCAAAGTTGTTGCCGATAGCGCCTATCACGAGCGCATAGATGTCTCGTGGCTGCACGTTCGGCAGCTTTCGCATCGACGTCATGTCCACGATCACGTAGCGATTCTTGAAGCGGACCATCGTTTATTGGTACCCGCCTGCGCTGGGCCTATCCGGATAATCCGGATATTGGTGGCATTATCCGTATTTCTCGCAACGACCTTGCAACACTGCTGTTCAGAATGTATGCTGCCAGTCAAAACAATAATAACCCAATCAAATGCGCTTATTCGCAATATGATAACTTTAACGACCAATCACCGCAACCTATTCATTTCGTTAACGGTATCTTACAATCCACACGCATTCGACCGCCCAACGGCGCGGCCCACGTGGCCGTTTGTCCATGTCATTTCCCAACTTGCCACGCCCTGTCAACGGGAACAGCACCCACAGATTCGTCCTTCGTCGCTACCAACACGACTAGCATGGACTCGTCAGCGATCCAATTCGGCATGATGAACTCGATGCGCACGAGCAACGTGATCCTGGACACACTCATCTGCCTCTTGATCCCCATCATGTTCAAATGCTTCTTCGACTCGTCCGAACAACTCACGGTCGCGTTTGCGTACGTCCGCGACTGTTTCCGTCGCAAAGGCAACGAGGTCGTGCGGCGCATTGAGCTCAAGACGCACTTCAACACATGGGGCAAGGTCCAGGACACGGAAGAACACAACCACATCCTCCAGAAAGCCATCTCCATCTACCTCAGCGACCACTTGGTCATGGCCAAGAAGTCGGGACGGTACGAGCTGCTCGACAAGGTCGATTCCCCCGAAACTGACGCAACCGAGCTCGCCGAGCCCGAACCCGAAGACGATCCGTACGGGTTGAACGAGAGTTTGGAGCTGCAGAAACTCAAGATCGGCGCCCTCCCCCCCCTCAACGAATGGATCACGATCGAGCCCGAGCTCGAGTTTTACCACGAAATCAGCAGCAACGACGGCCACAACGGCGGCGGCGGCGAAAACAACGCGCTCAAAGAGTCGACCATCACGTTCATCCTGCGATCGACAGCCGTGGACGCCACCGATCGCATTGATGCCTTTGTGAACCGCGCGTTCGAGAGCTACCAGGCCGCGGTGGTCGCCAAGCACAAGAAGGACAAGGCGCGGTACATGTACATGACGGCGGCGACGGCCGGTTCGTCGGGCGCGGGGGACGGAGGGGGTGGTGGCGACGCCGGTGCGTCCGTGGCCAAGTACAAACGATATGGCCTGAGTGAAGACAAGACGTTTGACAGTTTATTCTTCGATGACAAGCCGAAACTGCTGACGCTGCTTGACAACTTTCAGACCAAGCGAGGCAAGTTTGGCATCCGGGGGTTTCCGTACAAGATGGGGCTGCTGCTCCACGGTCCCCCCGGTACGGGCAAGACGAGCCTCATCAAGGCCGTGGCCCAGCACACGAACCGACACATTGTCAACATCTCACTGAGCAAGATCAAAACCAACCAGGAGCTTATGGACATGATGTTCGACCTCAAGTTTGGCCTCGACGGCGAAGACCTGCCGGTGAAGCTAAGGTTCGACCAGATCGTGTTTGTGATGGAGGACGTCGATTGCGCGTCCAACGTTGTACTGGCTCGGACAGATGCCACCAGTCTTAGCCAACACGACACCACGTCCATCACACGGGGGGGAACGGCGACGACGTCCCCACCACCACATGTCCTATGTAATGGCGATGATAACGACATGATTGGTATCGGCGAATGTGGCTTTGAAGGGGGTGGCTCGCCTCGTCATCGCCGCCAGCCTCGTGATGAAGAAGGAGGAGAAGAACTGGACCCATTGGTTGATATGGTTATGGGTCCCAAGAACTACAACAACAACAGCACCAACCGCCTATCGTCGTGGGGTCCCAAGGACAAACTCAACTTGTCAGGTCTTTTGAACGTGTTGGACGGCGTCGTGGACAGCCCCGGCCGCATCCTCATCCTGACAACCAACCACCCCGAGAAGCTCGACCCCGCACTCATCCGCCCTGGCCGTGTCAACAAGCAGGTCCAACTAGGTCCGATCAACGGCCGCCAGACCATGGCCATGATGGAGCACTACTTTGCCTGCACCCTCAGCCCCAACCAAAGCGCCGTGGTCGATCGAGTATTTGAACGTGCCACCAACAGCGGTATCTCGCCAGCCCAGATCGAACAGCTGTGCGCCGAGCACGATGACGTCGACGACATGCTCGAGGAGCTAGCCACGTTGTTTACAGCGTGAGGTAAATTTAATGCATTGTGAATAGTAGTAGTACTAGTACCATATGGACACTGTTAAATATAAAATAGACTGGACGATTCCACGACACTACCCCAGTGAAAACAAAATGAACACAATGCTCACCAACGACCCCACTGACGACAGCCCCAAAGATGAGTTGTCGGGGACTAAGAGGCCTGAGATACATCAATGAGCAAGATGTGACCACCCCATCGTAGCAGAGACGACAAACATGGACGACGAGGTAGCCTTGGGGGGGAACACGATGCAAAGGCCCCCCGTAGAGTCAGTCCATGAGTGCATTGCACGGTGACGTTGAACGATTTCGACACGATAGCATCACTGGTGTGGTCGTTGGAGGCAGCAGCTAATAATGTGAAGAGAAGACGTTGGAACTACCCAAAAGCGAGCGTCGTGTATTTGCGGTCGTGGACGACGCCAATACCAGGGTGCGATTTAACCGAGGGCCACATTTCTTTGAAGATCGTCATGGGAACGATCGATCGAGCACGGATGTACGTAGCGACAGCACCTTGAGCCACTCATGCCCTACGTGAGAAAAGATGAGAGACGCCGACACGTTGTCACCAAACATCAGCATCTTTCTCTCTTGCATGGTTTTGGCATGTACTTCGTTAATTCGCCACAAATTCACTGTTGGTTTTTCCATCTTGTGCTCGATGATCTGTTCTATGTCGGACACTCTGCGCCCCTAGTGCTGCCTCCCCTTCAGTTAGTTGCCCTCAACGTTTCTAAACTGATTACTGCAGTTCTGTATAACCGGCAGTCCATATGCGATACAGTACTGAAACTCAGCCGAGTGCAATAGACATCCCAACAACAAACAGCAACGTTGCCAATCTATTCGACTACATCTCTTCGCCATGTAATAAACTCGCGTTCATTTGGTCAAGGCTGAACCACTACACATCATGCCAAGGTAACCGCCATTCTCCCAAGTACATATTAGTAGGATGTATGTGTTGCGTATACAATCAAGTCCTGTGCTTCATCATATTCTTCTTGAAGTGCACATGCTATGTGTTGCAATTGAATACTACGTAGAAATCAACAATCACGTCCAAGTCCTCCACTGGGATGGGTGACCCCCCGTCGTCGCCGCCGCCCGGGCATCGAACGCCTCGTCGATTTCTTCCGCGAGGATTCTCGTCACGACCGCGTTGCCGTTGACGTTTACGACGGTGGCGATGCGGTCGACGATCACATTCATGGCCACGATCCACGCAAACGCGGCGGGCATGGGGTGGGTCGGGAACAGGGTCTGCCACACTGTGACGTGGTACACCAGTCCGGCGTTGGGCACGGGGGCGGTGCTCACACACCCGAGTAAGGTCACGAAGAAGAGGAGGACAAAGTTGGCGGCGGTGAGTTGGTCTCCGAAGCCCGACATGTTGGCGATGAAGACGAGGGCAAGGGGGTAATCAATGCCGGACGCGTTCAGGTTCATGGGGGTGCCAAATGGCATGGCGATGTGGATCAACGCTCGGCTGACGTTGGCTCGCTGGATGCATGCGATGGTCACAGGCAACGTGGCCATGGACGACGCGCACCCAAACGCAAAAATATATGCCGGTACGAGGTGTTTCATAAACCCAAACGGGTTTTCCCGTGTGCGAATGTACAGATACAACGGCAGCACCACGAGCATGTGACCTAGCTGGCCTACGGTGAACACGACGACATACGTTGTGACTTGGACCACGACGTGGGCAAACTGGTCCGAGTGAAATTGGGCCACGGCGCGGCCAACTAGGAACACGATCGCGACGGGGGTGACACCGAGAAGTCCGTGGAGAAGCAGCAAAAAGATGTTGCGCACCTGACGACACAAATTGAGCAGGACGTTGGGCTTGGCCGGGTCATCGTGGCACAGCGCGATGGCGACGCCAAACGGAAGCGCAAAGATCGTAATGCTGAGCAAGTCGCTTTGGCCAAACGACGTAAAGATGCTGTCCGACACGACGTGGCGAACGATCCCCACGACTTGGTCGACTAAAGTCAACGTGTCGAGATTGGTGACGGTAGAGCCCACGACGGTGGCTCGGAGCATGGACGAGTTGGTGGTGGCGTCCTGTTTCGCGCACGTCAGCTCCGCCTGGTTGTCGACCGCTACGCCGTTCGAGCACGCCAGCGACAAGTTGAACGACGTGCTAACGGTTGGCACGAGAGCCATGGCTTCCAATCCAGCGGACGACGACGATGTAGTCAACACGTTAAAGGACGCGTGAAATGCCACCGCGAGGGCGATGCCCTGTATACTCGCGAGGACAGACGTGGTCGCGTAGGGCACGATGGTGCGCCACCGCAGAATGGACGCCTGCCCCTTCAGAATGGTCTCGGCCACGACAATCGAAATCACACAAAACACCAACGGCACAATCAGACACTGCAGTGCCCGCACAAAGAGGTCCCCTGGCAGGGCGACCAGCGCCTCGATTTCGTCGCTCAGCCGGCTAAAGTACAGCCCCACCCCGACGCCGACGCCCACAACCGTGCCCAGAAGGATGTACTTGGACTGAAACGGGGGCGGTGTCGGGCCAAAGTCGTGATCTGGTGTCGCGGCGAAACGACCTCGACGTTGATGTGGCGGCACTTGGTCGTCCTTGTCGTCGCCCAGGAGAACCACGCTCGGCGTCTGGCTGTACTCGTCGAAGTGCGCGTCGCTGCCGGATTCGCCGTTGGTCATAAAGTTGGTGCGGGGGGGTGCACTCTGCAGAACGTTGGTGTACCGGTTGAAATAGTCGGTGGGCGACGCTTCAAAGAGGAGGATGCCCTCGCGGTTGGTTGGATTCGCACCGCCAGCCTGAGCGCCTGGTAGTGGTTTGGTTTGCATGGTCAAGTACTCGACTAGTGGGTGGACGCAGCGCTGCAGAGTGTCGCTGACGAGTCGTGACGAAAGGTCCCTTGTTCGAAAGGTCAACTACCATTGTTCGATTTGCAACCTTTCGAACGTAATCCTCTTACTTGTTCTTATTATGTACTAGGTATGGATAACTTTGCGATTACGACAATCTATCCGACGTTACTATTAATTAGTCTCATTGGTTGAAAGTTTCAATATTGTGGATTCGGTACGAATTTCCAAACCCCGTTACGCCGCCAAATCGAATCACAAATCGACGCTATCAGCTAATCCGTTTTGGATTGGATTTGATTGGCTGCTCTTACAGAAAGGACAAGTATATTCAACCAATCAGAACTCCAGCGTAATTCAAATACTGGTATTGATTAACAGACAAACCATTTGATTAACAAACCACGCGAATTTTGGAAGTTGATAGCGAATTCACAATACTTCGTAGGCTTATATTGGTAGATGACTCTCTTCATTTTCAATACAAAGACCAAATGTCGTATGTAGGTTTGTGTAGAAGTCTCTGACGAGGTGAGGACATGAACCGCGTGACTCCGGGTACCACGTGTATTACGTGCAGAGTCTGCAACATGGATTCGCAGCCTAAAGTTGCGTTTGCGGCCTGACCACAGTTCTTAATTCTTGCTGTGTCCCATCGAGGCGTGAGGACAGAAGTCCTGTCACCTCCAGGGATATTGCAATGGCTTATATTTCCAATGAGGTATCTCGAAATGGAACAATCAAAGATACCATGATGAAGATACATAAGGGTCGGTGCATTTGAAAAAAGAGCGTGGTGTGGTCGAAGTCCTCATGGATCGCTTTAGAGGGACAGCAACGTCAGCGTGCTGCAATCTACTGCATCATTCCTGAGTTTACCATTGGCAGCATGCCCCAAGTGAGGCACTGCCAGCTCGCATGGTGACTGTACGTACAGTACATCAACGTGATCGCGGTGTCGGGGACGACAGGTTGGCGAGCTTCAGTGGTGTCAGCTCAGCGACGCATACTAGTAGCCCCGAGTAGATGTATAGTTTCACTGCTAAGGTCGATAAGTATGTACTGACTGTACTACATGTATCCATCATCACTCCTTGTGCGAATTAGTGTGTCCTTGAAGTTGTTGTTAATTCAGTTATTTAACGCAAGCACCGGAACATAAACTGCTTCGAGTCCCAGTCCAGTGGCCCTGGCAACACTGGGTTCCTACGAATTCACAGAGATGAACATATCATACGACCTGTTTAAAGATGTAGTTTATGGATGTACAGGTACATCAAGCACATCAGCTACTTGTCTGTTCGCGTACTAACGTTAGTCGAAACTCGTCACCTTGTTTGTCGAGCTCTACTCGACTTATCTTTGATCTCAGGATGCTGAGTAGTCGATACCATGGTTGTTTTCGATATGCTGTGTCAAAGTCTAAACTACAACTGACAGTGTCGAATCGGATTGTCTAAAGAATATCTGACCAATCAAACTTCAATAATTTGTCGGTTATCCAATCACTGGCCTCCAAAAACAGTAATCTGAGGGGTGAACTGGAAGTGCATTTCAATGGTTACAGCGATTGATTACAGTTGGCAAAGTTGGCTGCATCTCCCTGTAAAAACGTTATTATGTTTACACATGTTGTTGCGCGCGGGCTTCAAAGGTCTCGTCAATGTCGTCGGCCAAGATGCGGGTGACGACAGCGTTGCCGTTGACGTTGACCACGGTTCGGATCCGGTCAAAGAGAAAGTCGGCGGCGACGATCCACGCAAACGACACGGGGAGGGGCTCGGCTGGAAACACGGTCTGCCACAGCGTGATCATGTACACGAGCGCGGCGTTCGGGACGGGGGCGGTCCCCACCGACCCCAGGATGCTCACAAAGAACACGACGACCCATTCCATCGTGGCGAGGGGGTTACCCGACATGTTGGCTAAAAACACGACCGCCAGCGGGTAATATATACCCGCAGCGTTCATATTCAAGGGGGTGCCAAACGACATTGTGATGTGCGCCAGCGAGCGGCTGATGTTGGCCCGCTCGATGCACGTGATGACCATGGGCATCGCCGCCATGGACGACGCGCACCCGAACGCAAAGATATAGGCGGGGATGATGTGTCTCAAAAACGCAAACGGGTTGGTCTTGGTCCACGCATAGAGCACGAGCGGCAGGACGACGGCCGTGTGGAGGACGGCGCCGATGAGGACGGCGAGGACGAGGACCGCCACCTGAGACAACACGGTGGGGGCGCTTTGGGCGTCGATGTTGCACGCGGCGCCGGCGAGGAGGAACGCGATGGCGACGGGCGTGACCCACAAGAGCCCGTTGAGCATCGACATAAACACGTTGCGCAGCTGGCGGAGCACATGCAGTACGACGTTATCCTGGCCGTCGGACGCCGACACTGCCACGGCGGCACCTAGGGGGATCGTAAACATAACGATGCTGAGCAGCGCACTCGTTGACAACGCGGCAAAGATGTTGTCGGGAACGATGACGTTTGCAATCGCTACAAGTGCATCGACCAACGTGGCTTTTCCTTTGGTGGGGAGGGGGACGCCCACGACGAGGCTGCGGTTCATGGCGAGAAACGCGGTCGGAGTGGCGTCCGCGCATGCCAAGGTCCCGTTGTCGGTGGACGCGGCGACGTAGAGGCCGTTCGCGCACTGTAGCGTGAGATTGAACAGGGTGTTAACGGGTGTAATGTTAGTGGATGGATGCGCGAGGGCGGCGGCGGACGACAGCGTAAAGCTCGACTGAAACACAATCGCCAAGAGCATGCCTTGGACGGTGGCCAATACGGTGGACAAAACGTACGGCACTAGCGTCCGCCACCGCAGGATCGACGTGTGACCCCGCGCGACGGTTTCTGCCACGACAATCGTGAGCATGCAAAACACAAGGGGCACCATGAGGCAACGCAGTGCGCGAACAAATAGGTCCCCCGGCAACATGACGAGCTGCTGGTACTTGGGTCCGATTTTGAGGTAGTAGAAGAGGAGCCCGAGACCGACGCCGACACCAATGCCGACGATAATGGAGATGGCGTGGGACGGGGGCGCGGCCGGCCCAAAGTCCTGGGGCAGGTGCGCCAGGAGCTCCTTGGGCCCCCCAAACGGCCCTTGGTCGTTGGCCGGACTGAGCGGATTATTGAGCTTGTCGACTTCGTCATGGTCGACGGATTGTTGCTGGTGCAACGTGGTCATAAAGTTGGTCCGCAGCCCCGTCACGGGGTCGTTGGACGCGTGGCCGCGGCTACTGGTGCTCGCGTTCTGGCCACTTCCAGACACGGGCGACGCCGTCGTCGCGACTTCGATGTCTTGGTAGAGGTAGATGCCTTGCTTCGTGCCGGGATGCTGTGGTTCGGCCATGGTTCTTCCGCGAATGGGCCGGGGGGGACGTACGTACAGCACCCGTTGGTGGTGCTAATGTTCCGTACTATTATTTGTTCGAACAAATCGTGTTGTGTTTGACAAGGCGCCTCGATGGCTTATGACGTGGCACGATGTCATGACAGGAAGAGTACTGTATCCATTCGACGGATTGTTGCGCTTGTGGAGGAGGTAAACAGCACACGACCTGCAGAGATGTGACAGGTGTTTGAACATGCTATGTCGATGATTGGCTTAACAAGATCTCGGTCAAGCTGCGAAGAAGGACCGATGGGGAAGTACCGGTACAGGTGTACAGTAAACGCTGGAGCGTATATGTTGGGTACAGTCAACCCGACTGCGTGACTGTCAGGGGACTTATCAGCGGTCAGCATGGTGAAGGAACTATATAAGCATGAAGACGTCGTGCTGTGCGGGACCTAAGTTGCCGTAGTTGACGGCATGAATCGATGGAGGAAGGGCGAGATGCCACTGGTTACGTTAAGATGGCGACGTCCAAGTAGTCGCCGTTCTGGAATCCCAAGCCCGCCAGGGTTTTGTCTTCGTCGGGCGTTTTGCGACTCGTGTTGACAACTCCCGCCTTCTTCACGGCGAACTTGCCGCGGCCGTCGACGTACACAAGGGAGATGGCCAGACGGTTGTGCTTTCTTGCGTCGTCGTTTGCATCTTGTACTAGCTCGGCGATCTCTCGCAACGTCGCATCGGGCCAAGTGTACACATGAAGCTCATTCGTCAACGATTTTGTGTGCATGTTCTGGTACGCTTCCGGGCTACGACGATGTAAGCGATCAAGAAGCACAATTGTTTGTCAATACACATACGTACCGGTTGTGGGAGGAATTGCAAAAGACGCGAATCAGGACCGGACATGTGGAGTCGCGGTTAATCACCGTAGCTGCCGTGGAGGCAGCCCTGGCGCCTCCGCCTCGCTCTTGTCCTGTCGACCCTGGTCGGTCTTCTTGCACCCGCTCGACCACACGCATATCGTTCGAAATACAACAGCACATGACCAAACTTGACAGTTAAAAATGCTTCATCTATTTATCTTAAAGGATTCTGGATTGAGTATTTTTAATTGACTCTATTCTTATAATTAGTATTATCGGAAAATTATTCCTACTATTAATCGTTTCAAAATGATATTTCGATAAATGAAGAAGGTGATCTAACAAGTTCCCAACTCACAAGTAGGCACCGATGCGACCAGCGCCGTCCTTTACGCGGGGGTAGTGGCCTTGTTCTGAACAACACGATCTGTATTCGTGATGATGGCCATCATGATCGTACGCTTCATGTGGTTGCTTTGCGCTTCCATTCTTCCCCCCTTCCTCTTCATTGAAGGCCAAAGCACCGAGATCCCAAAGAGTTGCTGCGCGACGTGCCTGAACACGATTACAGCGTTCCATTACGACCCTACCAAGTGGTCCGAGTGCGTCAAGGAGACGGCGTGTTGTTTCTGCAGCACGCCTGACCCTGGGTCGCCGACGTTCGACCCAGTGCCGCCACTTGTCCGCAACATTCCTCAAGTCAAGCAAGGCGAGCCCTTGCGGTTCGTGTGGCCAGGGGTCGTGAACGTCACGTACGTGTTCCTTCAAGGCAACAAGACCGCACTCCCCAAGCTCAACGACGCCTTCTTGAAGCACGACGGGGATGCCTTTTCTGTGTGCTTCGACTCGGTCGGTACGATGTACTTCCGCGGGTGGTCCAAGGACCCGTGCATGAGTGCGTCGTCCGAGAAAGTTGTGCGCATCGTCGCTGGGACGAGCCCCGATGTGTCTTGCAGCGCCTCCACCACCCCGGCACCGACCAAGCGTGGTGCATGCAACTTGCAGCGCGCCGCGCTTCGCGCCAACGGCGACTGCGTCTGCTCGTGGCTCGAGTACTCCAACCCTCCCGATTGTACGGACCCGTCCATCTACAAGATCGGCGCCATCACCATCAGCGCCACCGCCGGCTTCATAGCAGTCCTATCGGCGTTGTTCAAGTGCTGGAAGAAGCAGCGCCGGCGGCGACAAGCGAAGCTCGATGCCGAGAACTCGAGTTGTGTGGATAGTACGACGACCTCCACCACTTCCACAGATCGTGCCAAATACACCAGCCACCACCGGACTACTGCCACTTCATAGTTAGCAGTTAGCCACTTCTACAGCCATGATGCCAGCATGTTAAATAAGCGCAGAGGTCCGCTAGGCTGCGGTCGTCAGCGAATGACGCGCTGCATTCCATGCGTTCTTTCGTTTTTAACCGTAATGAATCGTTGACTGTTGTGCTGTGATTGGTGGAATCGGAAGACTCATCACCAATACTCTCAACCAATGTATAGCGGTCGTTCGTCTCTGTAGTACTTACTACAGCACTACTAGTACAGCTGTACACCAGCACAACCTAATGGTAACGTTAGACATACTTGAGCGTGTTCGCAGCGAGTGGGAATCCATGCTTACCTGGGCGGGAACGTTTGAAAGGTCTGTTTGTGATAGGCCTTGGCTATCTTGCTTGTGAATCTTCGCATTAGATTCGAAGGTAACGTTAGTCTCACGTGAAATGAAGAAACATTCAAATCGAAGCAAGCGCCGTGAACTTTGACACCTTCCTCGGTCCTACTAGTATATGGTGGGGTCCATCATACTATAGTACTGTAGCAGCGTGCGCGTAGGGCCTTCGTGTAAGTCGTCGTACATTACGATAACAGTAAGGTCATTCCTTCAAGATCGACTGGAGCAACAACCTACACCTGTATAAATGAATAAAACCCATGCAGCCTAGAGATTCGGCACGATAGATTAAAAACAACTTGAATAATATTACCTTGTGATTGTAAAGAAGATTCGGAAAAAAAGAAAAAAAGAGTCGTGACCCATGGGCACTGAATCTGGAAGGTTGTCGGCTGTGATCATATTCTTATAGGGGCACCACTGACTTGGCATTTCAGCTCCACCACGCTCACTAGGACCGCCGTGTGCATTGAATCTATCAGAATCTCACCATTGCCCATTCCACGGTACGTCGAGCGCAGACACCAGCAGCCTGCATAAGGCTCGCGGCTAATCATGTACGAACAGGCAACCATCACGATACCAACCACCTTGCTGCCATTGCCATCACGCCGCGGATCTGTCATCTGGTACTACCCTCTGGAATGTCTGTCGCCAAAACAGGAAGCCTGGCGTCCAAACTTCCCAGCGCTGCTTCCATCCTCCCACCTCCACCGCTGCACCGTTCGTCGTCATCACACGACGGACGCGTTGCCACTACGAAGCCTTCGTCCCCCGTTTCCTCCCACGACCAGCCAGCAGCACATCATCACCCAAACGAAGCCACGAGCGCCGAGTCCGGGATCTCCGACACGTCGCAACCCGGCAGCAGTGGCCGCAAGTACGAGCGTCGCACGAAGCGATTCATCTGGCCCGACGAACTCCATCGCTTGTTCGTCGCGGCCGTGTTCGACGTCGGACTCAAGAATGCATCGCCCAAAGCGCTCTTGACGTTGATGGGCACCCCCGCGTGCACCAACGGCCTCACGACGGAGCACCTCAAGTCGCATCTGCAGAAGTACCGGCTCAACTACGACCGGTCGCGCGTCGAATTTCTCAAATTTTTCGACGAAAGCGTGTCAGAATCCACCAAACACCAAAAACGAAAGGGCAAAGTCATGGTAGTACAGTACTATCACATGACACATCGTCCAGCTCCAAATCTGATGGAGTTTTCGTCGATTTATAGCCACAAGGGGCCGTGACGTCGATGTTTCCGATCATGCCCAAGCGCAAACGGTCTCTGGGCGACATGAACGAAGGTAGCGGCGGCGAGTCGTCCTCGGACGGCGAAGTCCATCCGGACGAGAAAGTGGCCAAGGTGGTCGCGGCCACGTCCAGCATCTCGCGGCAGCTCGACATGCAGTCGAAAACGCTCAAAGTGCAAGCACAGTTTCAAGAAGAGATCCAGCAACAATTGTACGAACAAGCGGTGTTGCAACGCCAATTGCAGGTATCATGGTATTTATAATTATTATAACAAGTCGTAACAAGAGTTATAACAATCGTTCCGTAGGAACGCCTTGCCGAGGTGACCGCGCACAAAGCAACGAGTCCACACAACCACGGCCACCACCATCCCGTACATACCCATCCAGTCACAGCGCTGACCCAGAACAACATCGCAGTGACAAGGAATCCATCGTCTTCTTACCACCATGCACCAGCAGCATCTACCACCACCACCACCCATCCGTTCCATCAACCAAGTAGTCGACCAACTCCCACCACCATCACAAATGTCAACAATCCACTGCAAGAACAGCTCAATCAGTTGGCGCAACTCGGGGACGATCCAACGAAGGACAGGGCCATGTCGTGGAGCTTCCCACTCATGCCGGCACCGAATGGAGCGTACATGTCGCCGGTGTTGCCCCCTGGCGACCCATCGACATCGTCTTCGACGGGGTTCTTACTTGATCTGCCGCATCCAACATCGTCGGCAGCCCAGCCAGCGTTATCGTCAAGCGTGCAACTGCATGCGCCGCACATTCAAATGCAAATGACCATGCACCAGCAAATGCGACTGCACCAGCACATGCTGCAGCGCAAGGTTGAAGTGTCTCAAGTGAGCAACATGAGCAACACCCAAGCGGCCCTCCTCGAGTCGCCGCCCGTGCCGCCGACGACAAAGGAGCCGCCGACGTTCCGAAGTCAGTTGAACGCTGACTGGGCATCGGATCCAAAGGACGACGATGTCGATCACGGTGGCGGCGTGGAACCTGTGAGCATGACGGAAGGGTTCGCATGGGACCTCGACGACGACATGAACGATGATTTATTCGGCTTTTTGAAGTAGAAAACCACCCGAGCGTGTGTCCCCGTCCAACTTAACATTAATTGCAATCAAGACCATATCGTTTGCACGGAGTTGTGGTCTTGAATGGCTCGTTAGATGCAGGGACCTTGATGGCAGGCATCGTAGCAAGATGATAATGGTCGTCGATTACGAGGTAATATAGGAAATGGACTAAGGGGTGGTGTGCGGAACGATGGCGAGGACGAATGGACGTGGACACAACCTCTTAAGGACCCATGTCTTGGTGGTGGTCTTTCGACTTGCCTTCGACACCGCGGACATACAGCACGTTGTTGCATCGAATGAGCACTTCGCCGAGGTGTCCTGTCTTGTTGCCGTTGACGTATTCGTCTGTGTTGGCGAGCTGCAGGTTCATGTACGAATCGACTGACACGAGGAAGCCTTCGTATTCCATGCCCCACTTGAGCTTCACAACAACTGCTTTACCAGTCAATCCAGCAAGGAATGGCTTGGGGTTCAAGATTAGGCCAGACTAGACACATCCATGATGAGAATTGAACGAGAACCGCATCATCGCCGCCGTCCCTACCATGACAACTCTGAGGACGGAGCTTGTGGTGACCTGAAACACCAACAATATGACCTCTCGTTAGAAGAACTGGGTTCCAAATTCACAAAATATGGCTTCTATCAAGGATAATGTATAAAGAGTAATAGTAAAAACCATATTATACATTTGCAAAGGTAATACAATGTAGAAGGTAATGAAGTTTCCGGTAGCATCATCAGATATGACGCGCAAATCGTCACGCCAAACGGTAAACTCACGTTATAAACACAATTTATATCAACAACTGGATTGTCAGCAGTAAAACTGACACCGAAGTACAGTACCTGAACGTGCTGTGAGTCTGCTAACGTTAGTGCCAAGTTTTTAGCCGAAGCAACCTGTGATAATTTAGAATCATATTTGGTGAAATAATTCTTACAGAAAGTAAGAATTTTATTTTATTATAAGTGAAAGTACCAAAACACAATAGAGTAGTACTTCAGTATTGTAGTTGTTGTATTGTAGTTGTTGTGAATATATTAAGCATATGTGCAGGCACTTATGCTTATGGTTACAGTATACACTGTACTATTAATAGTACTGTATGGAGTTAGTGTCGTTGATACAAGCACGTGCAGCAGCCTTACTGTGAAGGAAATCTATTGGTTTTTCCAACATCACTCTGCTTTTGTCAACTGACAAGACCCGACAATTGTCGTCAAATTTACAAACATACAAAGTCCATCTTGTTTTGACCAATCAGCATCCCGGAAATGTTTTTGTGTCGTCAATCGCGCGAGGAATCGCATTGTCGGTGCCGAATTGTCCGGTGTCATTGCGCGTTGCTCCCATGACTAACGCAGTGTATACGACTGTGGCGTTGGTGTCACCATGGATGTGCATCGCTGCCTCGTCTGCCCTGGCAGGTAATGACCCCGTGGCGTCGCGCATGCTGAAGGACAAGCGAACCAAGCGGCCCAAGGTTAAAAAGCCGAAAACAACAACAAAGAAGCCCACAAAGAAGCCCAAGAAGAAGTCCACGAAGACAACAAAACCTGCGACGACTAATGCGCCGTCCAAATCCAAGGCTAAGAAATCTGCCACGAGTGCCAAGGCAGTCCCGCCGCATGTCCCGCCAAAGTTGGCGGGTCCAGCGATCCAGCCAGCAAATGTGCCACTGGTCGCGAAAGCCAGCAGCTCAAATCTTGGAGGACCAACCTCTCAGCTAAGTAGCGGCAAGGATGGCATGAGTACTGGCACGTTGGCAGGGATCATCAGTGCCGCCGTGGGTGTGGTGGCGCTGGTGGCGTTAGTGGCTTTGTTTGTCGTGCGCAAATCCCGCAAGGAAAAGCAGAGACGTATCAAATCCGTGCTTGAAAATGACTTTGAAGAGTTTGAAGACGACGCTTCCGCCGTCCGCCATGCTTACCAGTCCACACACGCCTCGAACAAGTCGAATACTTTGGACGACGTGGAGGCTGCCCATGACACGAGATGGGCGTCGGAGCTCGTCACGGAGGAGCTCCAGCGCGGCCGCCGCCACTCGGACGTGGCCAAGTCCATGGTGAGTGTGAACGACACGATCTTGCTGCGCGGGGCCACCACCGACGGCAGTGTCTTGACGAGTCTAGTAGACATGGAATCCGACGATTCCGATTCGGACGATGATGATGATGATGAAAACTTGGAGTCGCCCCCTCCACGAGGACTCGCCGCACCGAAAAATGCCATCAAAACGCCATCCGAGTTTGACTTTGCTGAACTCGACGACCACGTCGAGCGTGGTAATCGGCCCAAAAAAAGTAGTTCCAAGGAGACATTTCTTTAATAATGTATGTGCATTTTTGCCGTGTATATTGCATGTTGGACGCCTTGAATTCGTACGACGAATCGCTAGTAATTACTTCGAAGTTACTATTGATTGACCTTTTGATGCATTGCACTACATACAGTAAGTTACTGGTGTACTTGCTTGTACTGTACACACCTAGTACTTATATTAAATACTACTTCAAAGTACTAGTACTACTACTACTGGTACAGTCTTAATAATATATGCATGGGGCTTCCTACATGTACGTTGTCGAGTTCCACAAGGGGTTTATATGATGCGCTGATCGAGTCCTACTACTCCGGAGGACACTATTCTTGTACGACCTCCATAACCTGATGAGCTATCACGTCATGGAGGTCGTACCAACAGTACGGCCAACAGACTCCGTAGGGTTGTGTAAGGTTGAGGAGGGTCATGTCAAGTGTATGTACGCATATTATTGGGCACGTGGAAAGTGAAGACGACAAGGAATTGATAACGTCAAGGTCTCAACGTATGTCGACAAGGCGATATTATTACTCCTTCTTGAGGGTCTTGGTTGCTTCGTTCTTCTTAGCATATGCCTTCTTGCGTTGGACGTTCATGTGCGTGTACATGAAGGGCAAGCCAGGGGCGTACACGACCAGCGTCAAGAGCACGACCACGTACAGCGACAGCGAGATGTTGTGGGTGTTGGGCATTTGAATCGAGTACGCTCCGGAGGACAGGAACGGAAGCGCCTTCAACATGCACGACACTTCGCCTGTGACACCGCTCGGGTACAGCACCATGAACAAGTGGTAACGGAGGAAAAACAGCCAGTCCGGCACCTAATGTCACATTCAGCAAACAACACTGGATGGAACTTCAAGACAAGTACCGCGTCCAGCAAGTTGAGCGCGTAAAACGCATAGCGAGGGACTTCCACGAGCGACCACGATGCCACCATGAGGATGAATCCCCAGTGGTATCGGGAGTCGGGGCACAGCACGTTGATGGCCCACACGAGGAAGAGACGGGAGCTGACTGTAGAAACAAGTTCGTGTGATGGAGATCACAAGTGTCCTGGTTGACATACCTTGCAGGAAGGTCGACCCGACGGGCGACCGCACGAGACCCAACAGCGCGTGCAAGACTTCGAACACCGCCATCGTCTGGACGACCGTCAACGGCGTTTCGATGATCCCCCACAACTTGGCCGACGACAGCGCGATGTCTTGGTCTGTGTACACCAACTGGAAGGTTTGGCCGAGCACGTACGCCCACCCGATGCTGCTCGCAATGTTGAACAGCACCAAGTACGCTGTCTTGACGAACCCCATGGCAATTTGCAAAATGAGGCCGAGACAGTCACGTCACGAGCCAATCAAACGCGATGTCGGGTTGAGTGACGATCGGGGTTTTGTGGTGTGACGTGTTATATATTATAATAGAATACTAGTCAACGGAATTAAATACTTTAGGAGATTCACTTACTATTAATAGTACATACATTACGTTTGCCCCATTTTTTATTACTGGGACTCTATTTTTTATTATTAACCTTACATTCCGTACGGTATGGTATTCCAGGTGAACTATTCGAATTATATTGTACGTCAATTTCACCAAACGTATATGAAAACTACTACGTAGTACTCCGGAGTATTAATAGTAGACATTTGACTGACAATTTATATTTTGTACGTGTAAATGGGGCTCTTACTGTATACTACTAGTATTACGTAGTAGTACTATGTAGTACTAATATTGTCCTTATACCCAAAATTGGGACTAATCTACTGTATTGATCGATTCTTTGTCCTGACCTTTGTTTTAATTTCAGTCACACACTAATTCGATGTTGGTCGAAGAGTGGATTTGATTGGGCACTTGATTCGTGTTCTGGGTTTTGATTGGTCGAACGATTGTCTGAATTCTGCTCATTCGATTCAGCTTTCCCCACTCCAATTTCGAATCGACTGGCAATAATAACTTGCGTCGCTGGCCATATTGTTTTCGTATTGCAAAGGCCAAATCTCAAGTCCACCACGGAGCATTCAACACGATGTCACTACTAAACAAGGTTGGAGCACTGGTTTGCGACGTCGAATTCAAGCAGCGCTAGATACAGTATATTACAAGTTAAGAGCATGTCAATTGGCTTTAACGTTGTTGTCGCCGTGCTTTTTAGCATACGCGTTGATGCGCTGCGTCGTCATGTGCTTGTACATAATAGGACAACACACGACATAGAGAACGAGCATGCCGCACACAACTGCATGCAGCGAGATGGCGATGTTGTGCTTGTTGGGCAGTTCGATGGAATAGATTCCTGTGGACAAGAAAGGTAGTGCGTTTACCATGCACGTCAATTCACCCACGAGCCCTGTGATGTACAAGATCAAGTACAAATGATAGCGCAAGAAGAACAGCCAGTCCGGCACCTATACCAGCAACGCAGCATGAGAACATCATCATATACGACATATGCAAAGAACTTGCCCAGCCAATGACACTCAGCGCATAAAAGGCATATCGAGGTACTTCCACCATGGACCACGATCCAATCGTCAAGAGAAAGCCCCAGTGATACCGAGAACTTGGGCACAGCACAAGGACGACCCACAAGACAAACAGACGCGAGCTCACTACAAGACATCACACGTCCGTCGTCATCACACGGCATACGCACGACAACGACTGTGCAAACACCCTTACCTTGCATCAACGCCGACCCCACGGGAGATCGGACAACGCCAACCAGTGCATGAACCACTTCCAACAATGCCATCGTTTGCAGGTACTCCAACGGTATGGCAATCCGCGACCATAGTTTCGCAGAGGACAGCACGACATCCGCATCGTCGTAGAGAAGGCTGCACAGATGCCACAGGATGTATGCCCATCCAACGGCGCTGACAACGTTATACCCCGCCAAGTACGCGGTCTTGATCATGAGGATGGAATGCTGTTGTTGACGCATTTAAGCATGGACTTGTAAACCCTTTATACTTTATCGTTTTGAAAAGATAATAATACTTCGAAGTACATAGTGTGCGAAGTCAAGACAAACCTGCAAGAAAGCATATATTATTAATCCGAGTGGATACAAACTTCAAATGTATTTTGTGCTGGTCGATTTGAATTGCGCGCGCAATTTTCGGATCCATTTTCAAAAGTGGGCACATGGACTCGGACGACATGCTCTTGCGCCGGCTGGCGTCGCCCGTGACGGACACGACATTTGTGGCGATACCAACGACGACGTCGGCGATGCCAAGTAGATTGATGGAGCCCCATGCGCAGAGAACACCATCGAAGCGATTCAAGTATGCACCGTCGCAGCCGATCCTGGGGTTGAAGTCTGTGTTCGCATCCCCGCAGGCAGTGCAACATTGCAGCATGGACGCTGAGATGCGTCCTATCAGTGTATCCCAACCTCTCAGGATGTTGGGTGTACCTATGACGACTGGAGCTGGAGAAAGATATGCTTTGACCAGTGGTCCAGCCAAAATTGTCACACCACCTGCAAGCCCGGCACATGCTACCTTGCCTTCGCGTGTGTTAGTGGTGCCATGTGTACCTGAAATACAGCGGCTGCAAACGTCGTCACGCGCCAAGCATCATATTGAGTCATCACCGGAGTCGACAAAAAACAGCCTTGTCCCGGCCACAACAACCCAGCGACCGTCTTGGGCCGTGTTTGCAACGGCAGCGGAAATCCTAGTCGAAGACGCATGTTCACCCACCCAGCAGATCGTCCGCACGCCCCGAATTGTCACCCCTGAGGATCCAATCACTTTGAAGTTTCCTGGTTCAATGGCCTCCAACTTCAGTTTGTCGTCCCCTGCGCTCCACATCCCCGGTCAAGTATTTACTGCTCGGCAATGCGTCCAAGATACCCCGGCAATGCTTCCATCGTCGCACGATAATACCAACCACGCTGAAGATCGCCAAGCATTGCCTTGTCCGCACGAACAAGCAGCTTGCATGATCATCCCAACTGCCACGTCAACACCACTGGAATCCTCCGCCAAATTAGAACTACTCAACAGTCCGAAACTCAAGTCCACCCCCACAAGACGCAGGCTATCGCCAGGACCGGTTGTCCTTGGCCCCGTTGCTCCTCCTATATCTCGAGACGACGATGCGTCGACAAAGAGACCCTTCAAACCGATTCTTGCACGACACCCTCAATCAGGTGCCGCCAATGTCAAAATCGCGAGTCAGTGCCAAGAACCTCCCGTCGCAACTGCCCATGCACCTCACGCGGACGCTATCAGTATTCATCACGATATTGTGAAGCATGAGGGCATACGAAAACATCTGAATCCTGCCCAGTCGAAGTCGAAAACCATCAAGCTGTTCGTGAAATTCGACGACGACGACATGGCGTTCAAGGTCAAACGCTCGGCGTACCTCCAGAAAATCTTCGACAACTTTGCAAATGTCAAGGGCGTGCCGGTGGAGACCCTTCGGTTCTTTTACGACGGCGCGCGGTTGAAAGGCGATATCACCGTCCAGTCGTTGGGACTGGACTCGGACAGCCGCATCGACTGCTTCTCGGAACAAGTTGGCGGTCACGTCCCCGTGCTAATTTCGACGACTGTCCGTAGATGCGAGCGTGGAGCAGGTATGTGTAAAGTCTCTTTGAGATGCCTGTGTTATTTCGCATGTGAGAGCAGCCAAACCTCATTGCTTTATGACTAGAATATTTCATCGAACGGCAAGGGTGATAGCCACCATCACCGCGCTTTATGGAGCACTGCATAGGGGGTTTCAAAGTTAAAATTGCCTTAAGCCATACAGTACTACCATATATGATGGAACACATTGATATGCTAAGTAGAAAGCACGACATTCTTGCAAGGGTGACCAACGCTGTATACAAAAACCTGCATATAACCAACGCCAGCTCCACGGGACGACGCTCGATTCGACAGACAAATGAAACAACGTGGTCATACTTGGGCTTGTTCTATTCTGCTGGCATGCTCCAACAAGTCGAGATGGAGGTCCGCGTCAAAGCACTCCGCCTCTTCCCGCGCAAACGGCACGAGGAAGATGGCGGCTACGGTCGTGCCAAGGAGGATGAGGAACACGTAGGTGTTGTTGCCGTCGAATGAGTACTGCGCCAGGGCCATGAGCGGGTAGCTGAGCAATCCGTACACAAATACAAGCGTGGTCGTCACGCCCGAGAGCACGCCGTACAATTCATGTGGAAAGCACGTCACTACACCAAAAATACAACATATCTCCATATTAAACACACCAACTTCATATATATATATATATATATGACACGTTATATTTGTTATATGTTTGGAAAAAAAAAAGAATATATTCACAGACTGACTATATTGTAACCACCATCTTGAAAGATGTACCGATATACTGTATATATATATGTTTGGCGAAAGAAGAATATATCATCGAACGGATGTCACTACAGTACTCCAGAAGGACAAATGTCTTCATAACGTTAGTAAAAACCACCAAGTTTAAATATGATACCGATATATATATATATATTGTATAATATATGTTTGGAGAAAGAAGAATATATATATATCCACGTACTGATTGAAGTATTGTACTATATATGTATATACTGGTATACTGTATATGTTTGGAGAAGAATATCCACGTACAAACGTCACTACACATACCAGGAAGGACAAATATCCCCATATAAAAAAACCACTTTTAATTAGAATACCGATATATATATACATGTTTGGACACAAAAGAATATGTATCACGTACTGATGTACACGTATTGCATGGTGGTGAGAAATGCATTGGCGGCGGCCATGAGCACAAAAGTGGCATTTTGAGCCGGCAATGACGGCAGCATGAACGATCCGCAAAGCAACGCGAAAATGCCAATTGTGGTGTAAAATGTCTTGCGAAAGCCGAAATGCACCACGAGGTACCCCGCAAGAGGCGAAAACAAAAACGACGAGTTCGAGATCAGCGGATACAGATAGTTGGTGTACACGCGTTGGAGGTCATGGTTGTCATGTTGGGAATCATTGGCCGGGACGCGGGAGGCGGCAATGATGCTGGGCATGGCGCCGCCACCGAAGATCACGACCAAAAATAGCATTGACCCCAGGGACACATAGACCCAGTAGTCGCGACGCTTCACCTGGCGCTTCAGTCCAACCCACAATTGGTCGAGTTTGGGCCGCTACCAAGCGCTTATTCCATAGACATTGCGGCTATGGTGGAAATATGCATATGCTTTGTTACATCAACATGGGAGCGGACGACTGCAAAGCCAGGAGTGGTCACGGTCGGGCTTTGCGTGAGGATGTGGTGCACGGGGAAGACAGCGTAGGCGAGTACCATGGACGCCGCCACCAACAGGCTACACCACAAACAACCTTGGATGTATATACTAGTACTGTACTGTACATCTAGCATAAAAGTATCACGACGTACGCGTAGCCGACGAAAAAACTCTGGCGGGCAACGTCTAGCTCCAATAACACAAAGATATACCCTATCGACGTGTTGGGATTCGACCGCTCGATGGACACACGGTTATATATATATATATGGTTTGATCTACCAGAAAAGCTGTACGCAGCGACGAGCAGACTCGTGTATAGCGCTGGCTCGTTGAATAGCGTCGACAGTTGCAACGACGCATACAAGATGCGCATGCCGCCAAACCCAATCAAGGCGTACCCGGCCACGAGAAGGCCATCGGTGCCATCACGGGAGTCGCCCACTGCTAAGCATACGTTGCCAGCAATGGAAAACTAGACCCACAATGAGCTACGACTCCAAAGGAATGAATGTACAGACCACATATGCCACAAGGGTCATGTAGCGAGGCCCGATGGTGTCCAGGAGCAGCCCAAAGACCGTTTGACCCAACACTGTCATGAGAATCCCAGTGGAATACACAGTTTGCAACTGCACTTCTTGGGCTGAGCACACTGAGGTGGTGTTGTCCGGGCACAGCTCGTGCCACTGGTGTTCCTTGACGAGGCGACTGTAGAATGGTCCAAACCTACGTAGGTGTAGATAGATGCGTGTTCCATGATCATTCATGCCAGAGTCTTTGGATGTTGAAGCCGTTGTTACCCAAAACACAAACCACCCGACGTGAGCAGCGTGAGCACCCACGCGATGGCAAAGATGGTGGTCCGATGGAGTTGCAACGATCCTTTGCCTGCATGAGTCTGAGGCTGCGATGGGCCGTCCAAGTGCAGTGCATCAGCCACAAAAGGCATTGTCATGGCAGGACGACACTACGCGAATGGCTTGTGTGGCCAGCAAAGGCACGTGTCTGGGTGAGGAAATTGTTGCCCGGAAAAGTTGGTCGAACAACAACTATGTAACAGTTCCAGTTACTCGAGTACAAATGTACAAAAGGAGTTGTACTTTACCGTTTAACCACTACGTTAATCACTTTAAGGTAGAAAAAGCGTAAAAAGTCCCGACGTTGTACAAAATGTGCTGGTACTGTCCAGTTAGTTGTCCACGTCGATTGCTTCATCTTGTTGTGTGGGTACTGCCTCAACAACAAAACATAATAAAGGCATCCCTTAATCCAATCGATGGGGTTGTACTCACACTGTCAATGGTACTAGTATGAGGAGTAGTTTAACAGTTTGATTCGTGCGTTTTGCAGTAGTACTGTACTCTGGTAGTATTTCACCAACCGGTACTGTAACCGGCCACGGAACACATTTCACCGAGTAAATGTACTCTCTCCCAGGTACTGTACATTATCGGCCGAGCGTTCCTAACTAGTTATCGAAAACGATATACGGGTACTGTTAAGCTTACTTTGTTTTGGCGTGGGGTCGCCAACCAGTGCCAACAAATCTAGTTGTCCCAGCCGCCGAGTTCAGTAGTATTCGAATCCCTTTCAGTCTGCACCTTTCCTTGAACTTTCCTCCGTTTTTCCCATTGGATCTTGAACAGTCACCAACCTTTCAGAACATACACTCTCGTCACATGGATTGGTGAATGACGTTCCACAATTCCATCCATTGCTACATATTGACATGGCATTTTCCAAACCGTGTCGTGATGATGTTTACAGTTGGCCCCCCAGAAAAGCAAGCCACAGTCTACTTGGACAAAGACCAGCTCGACCGCGAAACCATTAAGCAAATCGAGGCGATCAATGCCCACGAATCGGTCACGAATGTCCGGATCATGCCCGACGTCCACAAGGGCAACGGGTGCTGTGTCGGGTTTACGAGCAAGTTGACCGGTTCGGTCTTGCCTGGGCTCATTGGCGGAGACATTGGCTGCGGCATCGCCATGCATCCGCTTCCGTCGTCCCTGCTGAGCAAGAAGAACGCCCTCACCAAACTGGACAAAGTTATCCAGCGTCATGTCCCCATGGGCAACGGCTACGACCGCGTCCATGCGACACCCCTCATGCAGCCATCGCAGTACGCGACGTACTTTGCCCTGGCCCAGCAAGACGCCACGTCATTCGCGACGGCGTTCGAAACTGCCTTTAACCTCGACATACGTCCACACATGCCCACGTACTCGTTCGAGTGGTGGAGGTCGCGATGCGATGTGCTGGGGTCGAATTTCGACTACGATTTGCGGTCGTTGGGAACGTTAGGGGGCGGCAATCACTTTGTTGAAATCAACGACGGCCACGACGGGGGCGGCTACATCACGGTGCACACTGGCTCGCGCAACTTTGGCCAGCGTGTGGCTCGGTTCCATCAGGGCGGGGGGTCAACTGATCGAACTCGCAATGTACTACTCGACGACAACAACACTCACGACAGTCCCAGACGACCCAGCCGCGCACTGCATGGAGCGGCAGCCAGCGCCTACTTTTTCGACATGATTTGGGCACAAACGTACGCCAGCATGAACCGCCGCGCAATCTTATCGGTGGTGCTGAACGCAGTGGGCGTCGAGTTTGACGAAGCCAGCATTGTGGAAAGCGTGCACAATTACATTGACTTTCGGGACTTGGTCATTCGAAAAGGAGCCATTCGATGCCACGCTGGCGAGCGGTGCGTGGTGGCCCTCAACATGCGCGATGGAGTCTTGGTCTGCGAAGGCAAAGGCAACACCGCGTGGAACATGTCGGGGCCCCATGGCTGCGGCCGCATTCGATCGCGCCAAGCCATGCAGCTGCACTATGGAAGCGCCGTAAACGCGGCCATGCGGCGATTCCGACAAGAGATGGGAGATGTTGAGTCTACGTGCATTGTACCTGAGACGCTGGACGAGCGACCGTCCGCGTATCGCAGCGCAGACGTGATTGAACAAGCCCTGCGAGACACAGCCTCGGTGGTTTTTCATGCAAAAACGCTCTTGAACGTCAAGGGCTACTGATGTACACCTTGGACAACGTTTAAAAGCTACTACAGTCAAGTCTGTAATGTGCGACGCCGCCGATACTATTTGCCGGGGGTCACCGCAATTAGACCGATTTCGAGCTTTCGATTGCTAGTTGTTAATGAAATATACATGTACCAAAGGTATGCCGTCGTGCTCCTCATCCGATGGCGTGCGTGTACTAGGTAAATGGATATCGTTTGAGAGGATGCTGTCTATCTATAGATTGGTTCTGTAGGGAAGGTGTGTTGGTTTAGCTGTATCGATAGCATCTAGCAATATCTAATGTCAATGGACTTGAAAGGTGTAATTGAACTGAGGGAACTACGAGGTCATGGACATGGCGGCGTGCCGGTCGGTGGCTTTTGACTTAACGCAAAGATTATCCGGATGATCGTGTGGTTATCCGGCTCATCGGATCGTTCACTCAAGCCCGTCGACATCGGCATCATGTCGTACTTTATTCCACCCGTCAACTATGGCATGATTGAGGAAGACCTGTATCGAAGCGGTATCCCGAACGAACTCAACTTCCCCTTCCTGGAGCGCCTCAACTTGCGCAAGATCGTCTACTTGGCGCCGGAAGAGCCAAACGCGCAGCTGCTGAGTTTTGTGGAAGAGCAAGAGATCGAGCTGATTGTCCTGGGGGGCAACACCAAACTCGAGAACCGACGAAAGGCATGGGAACCCATGAGCGAAGAAACCGTGCTTGCGGCACTAGACATCGTGCTGGATCGTGGCAACTACCCGCTCTTCCTCACATGCCACCTCGGGCGAGACCGCACCGGCGCCGTAGTGGGCTGCCTGCGGAAAATCCAGCAATGGCACCTCAGTTCCATCTTTGAAGAGTACCGTCGATTCGCTGGGTCAAAGGTGCGGCTACAGAACGAGCAGTTCATCGAATTGTTCGACACCGACTTGGTCACAATCCCTGCCAACCCGCCAAACTGGATCAAAACCCACATGTACAACCCATAGACAGCTCGACCGAATGTTATGTGTGCATAGCTGCGACGTTCATATCCTTCTCTCCCTTAATAACAACAACAACGCAGTAATACGCACGCTTATAGCAACTTAAAGCACCTCTCCCATCATTCCTTCAACCGCGGCACTGTAGCTGGTTGAAACGAGGACAACAGGATGCTCCCTTCTTGTTTAAAACGAGGCACCGCCCACTTGTTCCAACGCGCAATCAATTTGGTCTTGGTCTTCCAATTCCAACTGCGATAGACAGTGTCAGTCAAGGTAGCCTCATGTGTATTGACGTTTCTTACCATCTTGGGGGTTTGGTCGCCGCCGATGCGCGTGCCATCCAACAAGAATCGAAGGGCTGTGACAGGAACACCCTTGCGTTGCGCATACGCGCTAAAAATCTTTTCCATCTTGGTGTGCGGCTTGACCTTGAAGAACGTTTCTTCGCCAGACTAGACACTGATGTCAGGCACCCCGCTCATTCCTTCATCACGACGGCAACGTCGCGATATCCTTCTTCTTACCTGGTCCTTCACACGAATCGTGATCGTCTGCTTCTTCTCGTCATCGCCACCCTTGTTGTCTTCGTTGTCCGACATGTCGTTCCTGTTTCCTTGCTGGACTTGCACTGGTCCACAAAATCGCGTATCGCTTTCACTGGCATACAAACACCAAGTCAACCTTTCCCCCTGCCCAACCACCAGTTAGAATCGCCCGCGGGAAATTATCCGGTTAATCTTGCCATCTTAACCGGATACGGATAAGAGTTTCGTATATCCGACAAATACATATTATTGGCGGCTATATTTAGACTCAACTGCGTCGGTGGTCGTGGGTGTACTTTTAACAACGACTTGCACCATGAAGAGTGTGCGCACAAACTCAGCGTCGCAGCCATCGTCGGTGCCGGAAGAAGACGAAGAAGTGGACGTGTTTGACTCGTCTGTTCATGTGCCACTGACGGCAGACTCCCCGCCAAAGCCAAGCGACGCCTGTGACATCGACGTGGTCGATGCCACCGCCGAGGAAATGGTGACAATTGACGTCAGTGGTAGTCCGCCCAAGCCTGCTGGAGCTACGAATAATCGTCGTGTCGCGGGTAGCTTGGATCAAGTAGTTGCCGATGTGTCTTCTCCCTCTGGTGGCAAGACCGACACGGTGCTGCGCCAACGCCGACATGCCCCCCGCAAGACGCACAACGCGCTTATTGCTCTTTCATCTCTCGGCGACCAAGGCCCCGTGGACAGCTGCATCAACACACTATCACTGGAAATTCAAGTGGCGTTCCGCGTCAAAGTGCTCGGGCTGTTCACGCTGCACTTGCTAGCGCTGTCACTGTTGGTCATTATATTTACGTACTCGCCGCTGACGACAGACTCGTTGACGCGATTTGCCAACAACGACACGGGCATGGCGTTGGGGGGAAGCGTCATCTTGTCCCTTGTGGTGCTCTGTGCACTGTACGTGGCCAAGCACACGTGCCCGTTCAACTTTGTACTCCTCTGCGTGTTCACGTGCATCGAAGCGATCGCGGTGACTGCGTTTGGGTTGTTCTTCGACACCAAGGCGTCGGTGCTGGCATGCTTGGTGTGCTTTTTCGTGATGGTGTTCATGACGTTCTTCAGCACCCGCCGGCGATTCGTCAAGAAGACGCGCCATATTGAGCTTTGCCACAGCGTTGTGGCCGGCATTGCCGCGTACGTGCTGGTCACGACGGTCGCGTGCGTGGCGTTCGGGGCCCGTGGCACCGGGCTCATGTCCGGCACGACGTTCGGCCTGACCATGTTGTTTGCGTTTCCGGTCATCATGTGGTTTGCCTTTGACGCCCACTGCATGTACCAAATCATGACCCCCGACGAGTACATGTCTGGCGTGATCTTCTTTTACACGGACCTAGTCCTCTTCCTGCTCTTTGTCGTCGTCATGATCGTCTGCATTGCTGCTTGCGACGGGGGGGCGCCCATGGCCTGCTTTGGGGGGTCCTGTGGGGTGAACATCGACCCGGAACACGATACCCTCCCGCCTCCGCAACCAGATTCTGTCGGCAGCCCGTCGACTGCTTCTTCGCCCGTCGGAGGAATAGAAACTGTATAATTCGAACCTAGGATGAGGTGTGCCATGTGCCTGCGTGGGGCTTCGAAAGGACGACAGTATGAACCGACCTGTATAAGGGATTGTTCTTCAACGTACAATGATAAACTCTTCAAAGTCAACACTAACGTTAACTATATAGTTTAACGTGAATTGACAATGGAAACTGGATTCTTGACAGGCCTTGGGGTCGAACGTCGTTACTGGTACTGACTGTACCGTCAGTCTTATATTGTACGATATGTACTGACTGTACCGTCAGTCTTATATTGTACGGATAACCCCTATATACACTGTAGGACCAGTCTTGGTCTTATCCGCCCGTTGGTCTTATTAATAAGTAATGTCGCAATGGGAATTTATTGGTGACTCCGAGTACTACTGTAGTGTCAAAGAACCCACATCGGCACCTGCACTTTTAGTGCGCGCACTTCGACTTCCACCTCGATCATTTCCGTGGTTCTGATTCGCTGGGAGCCACAGCCAGGACACAAAGTGGTAGAGGCGCAACTCCCACGTGTCATTGTCCCTCGTCGGCACTCTGGCGCTTGTGTTAGCCGTAATCCATCGTTGACCAATGACACCTTCCGCTGCACGGTCCGACGAAAGCACTTGGTTTAAGCACGCGCCAGGTGGCACTTTTTGTTGTGTCTACCGTACGTCCAATGCATTTCAAGTTCGCAAAACGAAATAGACAATTCTGATTGGCTGAATCAGTATTCGCGGTTCGCCCCTGAACCGTCAGTCACGGTTCGCCCCAGCAGGGCTACAGTACCAGTTGCTGTTCCAACGTCGTCAAGCAGGTGCCGCCGCCGCGCCGCTGACCGTCGAACAACATGTCCAAGATCAACAAGTCCAAGAGGAATTACCTGTATAGCCCCTATGTACGTCTCTGAAGCTGTCTACGTTGTGGTAGATGCACCACGCACCGTCATCCACCATGTTATGGATTGGGAACATCCATGGATGAATGTGCCTGACATGCTGATTGTTTGTGTGGAGCAGGACATGCAAGTGGAGAACGCAGATGAAGATGACATGATGGACCCTGTATTAAGGTAGGTTATGCGTTGTGTATCGCGTTTATGATCTCATGGTGTTGTCACATGGTGCAGCGGACTTCCGTCGAATTTGACGCGGAATCTCTGGGACGACTGGAACGAAGACAACGCCCTTCAAGATGATACGACTCTAGCCAACTTTGCAAGCGGCATGGACATGACGTACGTGGACGACAAACAACCGGCCACGTCGTCGTCCGACGCCCTTCTCGACAGCCTCATGGCGGAAAGCAACATCAAGGCCGAAAACGGCGGCGGGTTCGACGACATGATGAGTCCGCCGACGTCCGTGCAGAACTTTACGCATCAGGACGTGGCCGACATGATGCTTCCTCCCTCTGCGTTCGGGTACAATCCTGCTGTCGCGATACCGTCTAAGGACACGTCCGACATCACGTCGCACCCGTCGGCGTCCTCTGGTCGCCCACGGCGCTCATCAAATCCGTCTCCATACCCCAACAACTCTCCCCACCCCCCATCGCAGTACGGAAGCTCGAGCAACGGAGGCGTGCATGGACGCACCAGCTCTGCGTCGTCGTCCTCTGGAGCGGCGGCGGCGCCAGTGTCTCCTCCGCGGGAATCCATGGCCAACATGCCCGTGTATTCGCCCCAAGCGGCGGTATCGTCGCCCGTCGTCCCCGCTTCGTCCGGATACCAACACACCACGGCCGCCCTTGGCGGCGGGAACGTCTTTAACCCCGTGCACTCTGTCGGCGGGTATTCGACCATGCATGCGGCAACTCACTCGTCCATGTTTGCTTCCCATCCTCCTCCTTCATCCAGCACGAACGGGTCGTCGGCGTTCGGTCCAACGTCGTTTCACATGCCTTCCCAGCACCAACAGCTTCAACAGAGCCAGCATCATGGAAGCGGCGGCGGCGGATTGTTTCTAAACACCCATCACAGTGGCGGCCAGCAGTTTGCGCCGCCGCCACCGTCGGCGGCGGCCAATCCCCTCCAAATGGCGCACTCCCCCCAAGGACAAGGTCACACTCCCATGTTTGGCCACCCGTCATCGACGTCATCATCTTCTTCGTTTGGGCACGCGTCGCCATACAACAACATGATGATACCCCCTGGCTTTATCATGTACAACCAAGGACCACACCACCCGATGCCGCCCCAGCATCATCCCCCTCATCACGGCCAACAACCATCGCAGCAGCATTTCCAGCCGACCGCCGCCGCTTCCATGATGATGAACCCATTCCTCAACCTCCCGCCCTCCATGCTGAATGGCGGCGGCGGCGTCGGTCTCAACCCCATGCCCTTCTCGATGGGGATGCCGCCGCCGGGCGGTCCGTCGTCGATCGCGGCGGCAAAGCCGCCGCTCAAGCCGCATGTGCCGTTAGCACGCAAGCCCGGCACGGGCGAAATCAGCTCCATGCTGCAGAGTTTGCTGGACGAAGAAGCGGAAAAGCGAGACAAAAAGCTCGAACGCAACCGCGATTCGGCCCGGGAATCCAGAAAGAAGCAGCAAAAGTACGTCGAAGTGCTCGAAGATGGCATCCAGCACCTGCAGATCGCCAAGGAATCGCTCGGACGGTTCCGGTTTGGACGTTCCCCCCCCGCCCAACTCGACTTGCTGTGTGGATTGCGGCCGTCGCTGCCGTCGTTTGCCGTCGTGATGCATGCGTCGCGGCAGAGGCGCATGCTGGGCCATCCCAAGCATCCGTTACTGGACAAGGTGTTTTCGGCGCTGGGGCGGACGCTGGCGCTGTTGCAAGCGAGCCTCCTGGACATGACCATGCTATGGGACGCCGCCTCCAACGGTCTCGCCGACGTCCTGCGCCTATCGCCGACCCAGCAGCAGCAGCTGGACGACCTCGCGGCCGTCGTGCGCCGGCGTGAGATGCCGCGCCTGGCGCTGCTTGTGAAAGCATTCAAAGTGCTACGCCGCCGAGCATTTGAGCTTGGGGCGTTCGCGCCGTCGTTGGACGTGTACTTTCGCGCGGTGCTCACGCCCGACCAACTGGCCAAGATGGTCACGTGGACGGAAATGGTAAGAGATTCGGCATGTTTCCATGTGTTTGTGTATATTGGATCACGTTGTCTCATGGTATATATTTGTGTGGATAGAATCGGAGCGATCTCCTGCGATTGCAATCGACGATGACTAGCGACCACTATGCCAAACCGATGCTGGTAAAGTCGTAATGAGAAATGAACACATTGTCACACATTCATATATTGTCAAGATATTCGATTTGAAATTGGAATTCTCAATCGAATGAGAACCAAATACAGACAATCGACCAATCAACACCCAGATCAAGATCAAGTAGCCAATCCAATTAGCCACTCTTCGACCAATATTGGTGTGTGACTGAAATTAGTGTGAAACTGGAAGGATCTTTACATACAAAAGTCAGGACAAACAATCGATCGATCGACCTTCACCTTCATATGAGTGGTCTGTCGGTGTTGTTAACTATTCCCGTCTATTAATAGTTTCACACGTTTGGGTACTACAGTAGTATTACTAGTACCTATTAGTAGTAATCTAGCAAATCGTGCCAAGATACGTGGCATGTGGGTATTTTGCCTGCAGTTGCGGCCAGTGCACGACGAAAGCGTCTGCGACGTGGTACAGAAGTCGACCGGACAGCGACAGACGCTGCACACGCGCAAATGACTCGCAAAAGATCAGCTTGGACGATGGTTGGTGCCCGAGAAAGCGGCGGACGAGCAGCGCTGCGCAGATGGGGATGCATGTGCCTACGGGGCCATTACATCAAGGATGACCATACGTGGCGTGATACGGTGACAGTTGAAAGTCGTCGTTACCAGGGCCATTGCAAACTAACACGTCGGGCTGGAAGTGAAACACCACCCATACACTGTACAGAAACGAGTATGCTGTCGTGAACACGGTGGACACCCACGACTGCCCGACCTACGAGAAATTGCACATGTGATGGCGAAGTGGACATCGTTGGATGCACTGTATGTACCTCCCGACTGCGAGGAATCGTGTAGAAGTGGAGGGGTCCATCGTCCTATAAGCACTGGTGGGCCAAGGAAGGCGACGTTGGTCGGTGGATAGTACCTTGCGTTCCACGCGAGCTTTCTCCTCGCTTGTGTGGTCGGAAGCAGCCACGACAAACGCCAAAGGCGCGTACGTATCCATCGACAACCTCTTGATCAGCTTGAGCATTTCGGTGGTATGTCCACCCGACCCGAGAACCACGAGCGTGCGTGCGGTGGAGCCACTTGTGGTTGACGTCTGGTTACCCGAGGATGGCTTGCCTGGTGTATGGAGCAGCGAGGAAGATGTAGCTCCATTACGACGGGGAAGGATGCACCATACCCTCCACAGACATACAGCCACGGCCACGACAGCCACGACAATGCTAGCTTGGAGCATGGGCAAAATGTCAAGTCACAGGATTCGGATAAATCCACAAAAATCCACAAGCGTCCGGATACGGTGGACTTTTTCAAACTCCAACTTACGTTAACGTTACTATTGACCATGTCGCTCTTCATGATCGTGGGGTCCAAGGAGCCGTTGTATTCGCTGGATGTGAAGCCGCGGAAGGAGGAGACGGCGCATGTCGATGAGTTCGTCCTGCACTCGTCCCTGGACGTTGTCCATGAGTCCATGTGGACCAACAACAATATGTGGATGAAGGTCGTGGACAAGTTCAACGACCAGTTCGTGTCGGGGTTTGTCACGGCGACCACGATCAAGTTCCTCCTCCTCCATGAAAGCCGCAACGAAGACGCGATCAAGCTGTTCTTCCAGGAAGTGTACGACTTGTACGTGAAGCTGCTCCTGAATCCGTTCTACGCCCACGACTCCCTCATCACGTCGCCGGACTTTGACTTGCGCGTCCGCGCATTAGCCAAACGAATCTTGTAACGACGTATGTATCTCCTATCTTACTACCATCATGTTTCCATATTCAACAAGCAAACGTCCGATACGCACTAACATTACGCCATCCACACTCTGGACATGCCATGAGATACCAAGCGCCCCACGACGTACATACAGTATACCTTTCTCCCCAACATCTCCACGACATATCAATCACTCGGAAATACACCTTTCTCCCCAACATCTCCGCGACATATCAACCACTCGGAACACGGCGCCGTTCCTAGTGCTAACGTTATACACTTCCATCACGTTCATTTCGTGTCAGGATCATGCCATACCTTCCCGCCATGGAGCATGCACGAGTGTGTACATATCTCTCTCTCTCTCTACCTTTCCATGTTCATGCGCTGCCTCACCATTGACCAACTACTGTATGTTTGGGCGGCGCGCAGGAGAATTTTGTCAATTTTTGTCCGTTTTTGCTCAAATTTTGAAGCTGCATTGATATGTTCAGGGGCAAGGTCTGTATAAAATTTGACTCCCTAAAGCACAATGATTGCAACGCAATTCAATGTTGAAATTTGGCAATGCAACCCAAATATCCATATATAAAATAGGTATCGGCTTTGAAATTACTTTGAAAAATTGTCACCAAAGTTTATTTAAATATACATCAATTGTTTTTTTATTATGTTATTTAATTACAACCAATCAGGTGAAAGACCGTTGGCGATTTTCAACTGTTCCATCGCACTCCAACATCGACACTCAATAGCACAAGCACGCATCATTCATCGGCAACGACAGCCAGGGGCACAGTGCAGCGGCAAGACACGAAGGTACACCGAATCCATGTTGGCGCTAAGTGTGTTGTCGACGTAGGACACGTAGGATATACCCATGATTCATTGGCAACCACACTTAGGTCCCCCAGGGACACAGTGCAGCAGCAAGACATGAAGCCACACTGAATACGTTTTAGCATTTGCTGTGGTTGCCGACAAGCATGGTCGGCAACCATATTCAAAGCCATCATGTATTCGGTGTGTCTGCATGACACGCAGACGTGGGGCCTCAACAGGGTACAATGCTCCATGTGGCTTTCCCAGTCGTCGCCATACAACGATTTGTAAGGGTTGTCGGATTTCCGGTGGTCAACGACGACGTCAGCTGGATTCGGGCCCCTCGATCCCAGTGACAATGAGTGGATGTGGTAAACCTTTTTCCTCGTCATTCCATGGGAATTCGAACATTTGATTGCCAACTTATCCGGATCAGAGATTCGCAATTCACCAATTGTAGAAAATCCCATCGATGCCAGTTTCGCCGCGGTGGTTTTGCCCACATTTGGTAGGATTGACAAAATGTCCTCGTCGAAAAATTCTACAAATTAAATATATATCAATTTATCATTTAGTGTAAATTATTTACTAGTAGTTATCGTACCCGGTGATTTTGAAGGTCGTTGAACAACCCACGGATGCACCTCCCCCTTCAGGTTTTGTACGCGTGATATCTCGTCCTTTTGTAGAGCACTGTACTCATCAATGCTTCGGATCCATTTCCCGGAGTAGATGAACGGGCGGCAACGACGGCCCTCTTGACCGTCTGGTGTAGAAACAATTGCGCACCCAAACGAAAAGCGCGCTTGGCCAGGATACTTCATCTTCAGGTAGGTTCCAGGTGGGGCATACCGGCCATTAACACAATCGATGCGGCCATCTTCGTCCCTTGGAAAACGAACTTGTCGTTTACTTCCACTTGGCCCCAACTGACCCACTTTGACTTCTTTATGGGTTTCATCCCACACGACGACTTGAGTCAAACTCAACGCTGACAAATACGTCATATCCATGGACTTCGGGGTAGGGCCAAGGGATGATGGCCACGACCAAATACCAAGACGAACACCCATTTGCCTTGCCCACGCTAGTCGAGCCTTTGCCCATGGAGATTCGACATCGTTGCTGCCTTGCTTCGATGCTGTCATTGACGACACGCGGGGCTTGAGACGTAGGTAGGCACTATACACAGAAGACCGCCCAACACTGACTTTGGCTTGCTGGGAACGATAGTGATTAACCATGTGGCTCGTCTGCGTGACACTCCAGGCCATTTCCATGCAATCAGCAATGATTTGTGATTCGGCCGAATCCAGTTCTACCACTCGGTTCTGACCACCGGGACGGGACACGCTGCCGGTGTAAGCAATGCCTTGTTGAACACTCGCCAAGAACTGCAACAATGCATTTCGCATGGGCACTCGCATTCCTTCTTTAAGGTTGAAAGCAACCAACATGTCGTGAATGGTGCCACGATGAACGTTCCATTCGTGTTCTGGTGGAGAGCCAAGCACGTCAACAAAGTGTACAATCCACGCTACGCGTCTTTGTTCACTGGTAACAGACTGTTCTTGGTGCTTTGGGATTGGCATGGCTTTGTTTGGGACGGCCGTTGGTGTCTGAGGATGGAGAAGAACAGGTTGTGATTGGTCTGGACATGCCGTTGGTGCTTGAATCAGTGGATCCACAGGGCCTGCCAATTGATCAGAGGCACAGCTGGCTGGATTATTGCCTCGACGCTGATTTCTGAAGTATTTCACACTTCTGGTAAGACCGTGGCCACGCCGTCGCTTGGGCATTTCAAAGCGTCGAAAGTGCCGCCAAAAAATCGTTGACCGTGAATCCCGCCAATAATAATATAATTATATCGCATATTAATATACTCTGGAGTGCTTTCTTGTTTTGATTTTAACCAGTAATTCAACCACATTATTCGTTTGAAATATACGTGTTACATTTGTATTAAAGTGACATGGTGGTGACTAACGACGTAGCGTTGAACACTATCTCCTCTCGCTATAGGAGGCTTTAGACTTCGTAAGATAGACCATTGCAGACATCATCGTATTGCATCTGCAATGAGCTATTTTATGGAAGATTTGGTTCACCCCTGTAAAAGCCTTTACTGTTCCCAGAAAAACTCCTGCTCATCGCCCAAACATACAGTACCTGAATTTTGCAGAAATTTTCAGAGTAATTATTAATATTTGAACCGCCACCAAATCGACGCCACGTTTTGATTCGTCATAAATATCATATTTTAGCCAATCATACAGTGTACTACTACAATGAATGTCATGTCGATCTTCCATATATTCAATATACATCCATAGTGTAGTAGTCGTCTGTATCTATTCCGCTTTTTGCTTCTTCTTCTTCTTCTTCTTGTCCTTTGTGTCCACTTCGTCCGTCGCCGCCGCCACCTCGACCTCGACTGCCTCTTCCTTCTTGGCCTTCTTTTCCTTCTTGGCCTTCTTCTTCGGGGCTTCCTCGACTTCCTCGACTTGCTCCTCAACTTGCTCCACCTCGGCCTTGCGTTTCTTTTCCTTCTTCTCCTTCTTCACCAACTTGATGTCTTCCGCGTCGTTGTAGCTCTTGACGGCCGCCACAGGTTCCTTCACGTACTTCTTCACTTCGTTCTTGGCCTTGCCCTTGCCCGACACGACGCCCGTGAACCCATTCTCCAGCTGCCGCATTCGCGCCTCCACCTTGGCGCGGTTATCAAACCCAATGGTGGCTTCCGTGGCATCCCCCAGCGCGTCCACGCGGACCGCGAGCGAAGTCTTGGCCGCCAGCACCCGCGAGATCTTGCCCTTGTGCTTGGGGGCCGTTTGGCCAATTAGCGACGCGTGGTAGATCAACCCGTACTTGGGGGTGTCATGTTTGGTCTTGAGGGCTCGGAACAACGCCTTTTCGGCGCCGAGGATCTGGACGGTAGACGCGGGATGCTTGGCGAGGTTCATGAGCGAGCCGGCGTGCGCGATGAGCCGCGCGCCGACCAACTCGCCGACCATGACGGTGAGGTTGGGCGCGATGGCGTTCATGCGGTTCTTCAAATAGTCAAACAGCTGCGTGCGGTACTCGGTGAGAGAGATCACTTGTGTACACAGCGAGCCAATGTTAAGCACATCTTCCTCGGAAATATCCGTGCCCATCGACACTTCGCACACTTCGCGCATGGACGCTTCGACGTCCGAGCTCAGAATGTCGGAAAAGTCGAGGTTCTTCACATGCGGCCGCGTGCCCGTCTTGAGCACGACGCGGGCGTACTGGAGGTTGTCTGTGACGATCTTGCCCATCTCGGGAAAGTGCCAGCCAAACCATTCGCGCACGCGCATCGAGTACGTGTTGATCTCCTTGTCCAGTTCGTCCAGCAGACCGATCGCCTGCACGATCATCGTGTCGACCTTGTCTGCGCTAAACTTGAGCTTGTATCGGGACAAGCTGTGCGAGAGACCAAGGGTCATCGACTTCAAGTCTTGGTCGTCCAAGCCAGAGATCAAAGAGTTCATGTGCGTGCGGATCCCGCGGAGGAGTTCTTGGATCGACGCGTCATGCACGCACTGGATGCCGAGTTTTTCCTTGATCACCCCCCCAAACGCCTTGTCCACGACCGCCAACTTGTCCGACAAACCGGCGTCCTTGACGTGCTTCTTCAAGAACTTCTTGAGGCTCTTGCCGACGGTGTTGTCCACGCAGTCGGCGGCTGCGGCCACGGCTTCGGTCGTGTCCTTGAAAGCATTGAACGCCTTCAACTTGACGCTAAAAAAAGGTACACATATATGGTTAGACAAGGATGGTTGGTGGTGCACACAATTCCAGGGATGGGCAATGTAGCATGCAACGTACAAAGAGTTGGCCTTGTCGGCGGTGGCAAAGTGCTTGTGGATGTCGTCCACGTTGGTCAGTTTGCCTTCATCCTGCACCTTGAAGAGCGCATGGCCCGCCGCAGTCTCGAAAAGCACGAGCATGATGATCGAGTCGAATACGAATTTGGGTGGTCGGGCGATTCAATCCAAGTGCCAACCAACGGTCAACCACCACTCGTGTAGTTCCCACCAATCAAACGAGATCAGTCGCCCCAAAGTGCGAGGCGAACTTACCAATGACAAGTCGAGGCGCGGTCTTTTTTAGCCAATGGAATGCGAGGATTGCGGTATTTATAGCGAATGGCATGTCACGACGGGCCAATTGGCCAGGAGCTGCTCGGGATTTGAACAGGTCATGGCCCCCGTTTCCACTCTTCTTGTTGCCCGCTTCGACAAAGTAAGTAGTGCATGCACATACATGATGGCGTTCCCGATGTGGAATGACGTTCTCTCCAGAGAACCGAGACTGTCCTGCTAAGCATGGCTGTGTCCTCTTCTGCTCGTGCGTTGTTTGCTTGCTTATCGCAAGTACATCGCTCGGGTCGAAGGTGACGCGGCGGTGTGGATGCGGTGGTACAGACGTGTTCTCACATGTACATGTGTAGACTTCTAGACGACAATGGCTGATTTCGATGCTCCCCGTGGTGTGACTGTCCGCGACGTCAAGGCCGCCGACTTTATCAAGGAATACGCTGAACACTTGAAGCGTTCCGGCAAGATGGAACTCCCGATCTGGTGGGACATCGTCAAGACCGCGTCGTTCAAGGAATACTCCCCCGACAACGCCGACTGGTACTACGTCCGCGCCGCGTCCATCGCGCGCAAGGTGTACCTTCGCGAAAACACTGGTGTCGGTGCGTTGAAGAAGGTGTACGGCGGTGCCGCTCGCCGTGGCGCCCTTCGCCAGCAATACCAAAAGGCATCGGGTGGGTTGATTCGCCACATCTTGCACCAGTTGGAAGAGATGAAGGTCGTGGAGAAGTGCCCCGAAGGCGTCAACAAGGGCGGTCGCAAGATCACCAGCCACGGCCAAACCGACTTGGATCGCATTGCTGGCCAAGTCGCCCGCGCTTAAACCTCGTGTTTTTTAACCTTGTCCTTGCAACAACAAGAAATATCGGATTCTCCGGACCTGTTTGTGTACTATGAATACCATGCATACACTCACTACACTCCTGCCAAACAACTCCAGTGATGTTTTAGATTGCAACCCGTCCAACAATGACATAGTACAAGACTATTAGGTAGTCTTGTAACTATTGCGGCTACAGCCCAGTAATAGTTACCTCAATACAGTAGTATTACACGGCACGCCCAACGGGGCAGCGTCCGTTGTCTACCGCTTAGACATCGTACACTGGTCGTGGGAGGTCACACGTAAATTTGAGCAATAAAATGTACAACTGACCTCAGTAGGGATATTGACATCCTGGCTTCATGAGAGGTATTGCAAGTGTCCGGTCGCGGTCAAAACCGGAAGTCCTTGGAAAGGCTCTTGTCCCCCGCTAAATAAGGGATGAACCAGTGCAAAGGTAACGTTAGTAAACACGTGCCCGTAGAGGGAACCTGGAGCACTGGTGTTCATAAATCGTTCTTCTTGATATGGGTTTTCACCAGAGAACAGTTGGCTGGTTGGTTACACCGCGGGCGACGGGGGGGGGCTTGGGGGTCGTCTGGTTGGCCGACAAGGTCGACGTTCCACAGGGCCTACGCCAGTTAGCACCGCCGCAAGTATCAGGACGACTATGTATGTATGTGATTCAAGTAAGATTGTCTTCAGCTTACTTGAAGCACCTGGTCCTGAACAAAGTAGCAACACTTTGCAGGACCAGCGGGGGGATCACCCGGGGCTTCCGGGGGACTGACGCGTCTGCGCTGGCCACGTGCTCCGACCCTATTTCCATAGATATCACATCGATTGGACGGAATCATATTGCCGTACCGCAATGACCAGCACGACGGCCAAGGCTATCGGTGTGGCGATATCAGCAGGACTTAAAGTTTGAACAGAGGGAGAATGCACCCACGGCGTCGCGTTCGATCTCCGTGAGCGCCAACTGCGTCACATTTAAAGGAATGAACAACTGACCACGTTGTCGCATGGTGGGGCAAACGATGTTCCACGCCAGTGACGAGAGTGTGGAGTATTGACGCTTCGTCGTACTTCACCATCTCGACGTCGTTGCCATGGAACGAAAGAGGGCGTCGAAGGTGAGGGCTGACCCGTCATGCAATTCACCATCGTCGAATTGACCATGTCCCTTTAAGAGTCGCAGTCGCGTGAGACTCAGGGACATGGAAGCAAGTCTCTGCAGTAGCATTTCAGCGGCCAATTACATCGTCGTCCGTGAGATGGACATCCAAACAACATAAAGTAGGCATGCACTGCAACACTGTCGCTGCAGTGTTGTGAGACATCAGTCGCGTCATCGGCATCTTTGTCAAGGATGAGTTTTCGCTCTGACAAGACCACCAATTGATCTGCACTCCAAGGATGGCCACATGGACACGATTCCTCGTCGGTGCTATCGTGAGATAAACCGTTGCGCCTTGGAAGGCAGATAGGGTCATGTTGCGTGGGACTTCAATGTGCCAGTAACGTTATGTACAGTTGAAGCAAATCATATCGGAACCCAGTTTTATAGGCGAGGCCACATGTTGCTTTGTCAACTCGAGCGTCCTCAGCGTGTTGAGCGGGCCGTCGATGGGCCCACCGTCGTGTAGGAAATAGAGGTACGCGAATGATTAGTATGTGCTAGTATCCGGAACGTACTGTCGAGCGCAATGGAACGAAGGTTGTCCGATGGAAGGAGGACCTGGCATGTTGTCATGGAGTAGTATGAAGTGATACAGTATGGAAATCAGTGAAGTCCCCAGTTCGAGACAAAAGTACAACCATCGATCGAGTTGATGATTGGCAGTAAAATCGGAGCGACTACCAATCAGAGTTTAGAATAGTGGTTGAAGTCTGGGCTGGATTAGTAGTACTATAACAATGTCTTACAAAAACTGATAGTACTATGTAGTATTACTAAATGCCTTTTGGTCATTGTCGTCACTTCACATTTTTGTTGCAATTGCTTATCATGCAGCCAGGCGAATCCAAGGCCCTTCTAGTGAAGGCGCCGTCCCAACGCGCGTCATCCGTGCCCCTTGTCCGACAGATGTCTGACTTTGCCGAGAGCACCAACCAGGCGAACGTGAACAAGCACGTCGAAGCTGTCCTCGCCACGGTCGGCGCCGACCCGGCCGACAAACTCACGAGTTCGTTCGTATACACGCTGCTCGTGCTTGCCATCACCGTACCCTTCTTCCTCGGACCTCGTACGTCATGATACATGCCTTCCTCCTGTAGCTAACCTCATGTTTGTTCACGCATGCCTATCGTAGTCCTCGTCTACTTCAAGGTTGACAACGTCGTGTCGTGGTCGTGGTGGTTGGTGCTCTTGCCGCTATGGGTGTTCAACGCCGTGTGGTTGTACTCGACGTGCTTTTTCAAGGGGATCGACCCTGTGGACCGTGAAGATCACTTTGATGATTCCCAAGACGTCACCAGGGTCCAGGATGGGGCCACTGAGGGCAGCACCACCGACGTCGTTGAAGTGACTGCACCTGTCGAGCCCAAACCCGAGAACCGCGTGTACGTCCTTCCGTGGTGGTCCGCATTGATCCTTCTCACCAATAAGGTCGCATGTAGCTTCAACGTGTTCCTCGTGCTCATGTACATCTTGACCGAAGTGTTCATCTGCCTCAAGCTGGAAGGGTCCATCACGTGGCACTGGGCGGCCCTCATGACGCCGTACTACCTCGTCTCGCTCATGCAGGGCAACTGCGCGGCGTTCGCCAACGTCGCCCAAGTCGTGCTCGTCGCGACGAAACTGGACGGAACGCTCACGTGGAGCTGGAACGCCGTGTTTTTTCCATATTGGATCGCGGTCGTCGTCAGCATCGTTCTTGTGGTATTGTCATTTTACCCAAAATTTGGTTGACTTCTGTGCTGATTCGCCAAATCTATCGATCGATTCATTTTGTATGTAAAAAGGTGTCCTGTGGTAATGGGTATCACACTAATTGAAGTCACACACTAATTTTACGTTGATGATGGTTTCCTGCAACCTGATTGGCTAAATCCTTCTGCCAATTCTTGTGTCCATTTGGTTGTGTCGATTCATTCTCCATGTTCGCTCCAGTTTAAAACAATACAACCGATCTAATTTGACAATCCTACTAGTTTACCCAAAATTTGGTTGACTTTTGTGTGAATTCTTTGCCAAATCTATCGATCGATTGTTTGACTTTTGTATGTAAAAATGGTCCAGTATGACATTAATTTCAGTCATACACTAATTCGATGTTGGTTTGGTCGAAGAGTGGATTTGATTGGCTACTTGATGATTGTTGTGGGTTTTGATTGGTCGATCGATTGTCTGTCGATTTGGTGCTGGCTGCTGCTCATTCGATGGAGCATCCCACTCCAATTTCGAATCGACTTGACAATATATATATAATATATATATATATCATATACTCGTAACACACGAATCCTGACATGCTGTTGTTATATCCATATGTAGCCACTGGGCGTCTTCGCTGCGGTCAAGTTTTCCATTGCGAATGCATCTTCACTGGACGACGACCCCCAGAAGCCTCCATCCGCCGCGTGGCCCGTGGTTGCCGCCGTCTCGTCCTTGGTGCTGACCGTCGCGACGTTTTCGCCCTTCCTCTTGCTCATGTACAAGCTCAACTGGGGCGACTTGGCTACCATCGTGGTCTTTGCTCCGTACTTTGGAGTGCTCTTGGTCGCGTGCCTCTCGGTAATATCGTCTCACCTCTTGTTGCCTAATCATTGCAATGGGATCTGATTGTTGCCTCTGTGGGTGGTGGTAGCTCCTAGTGTTTGGCCTCGTTAGCCTCTACCGTGGCACCGTGTATGAAGAAGCAGAAGATAACGTTGTTTAAGAACCCAAAGCATCATTCGAACCGTAACGTGATGGCAACATCGCGCGTCGATTGGTTCAAATTGCGTAAAATGCAACAAACCAACACATTTGATTGGGCATTTAACAATACTTTGACGATCGATAACCACTGTGTTATTGGACCGGTCTGTATCGTTCAAGTTCTGAATGGTTGGTAGCAATCAAGTCCGTTTGTAGATGTTCACTCGTTTGAAATGTCTACTAGAATTGCATCTATAGACAAGGATACACTATCTCTCACGTTCGAAATGTCATCCTTGTGTAAAGTTCGTATACAAGGATGCCATAAACGGATACACTAACGTTATTTCACACGTTCGAAATGTCATCCCTTGAGTAAAGTCGTATTACACAGACAGAGGATGCGATAACACTATCTCACACGCTCGAAACGTCACCCCTTGACTGAACTTTGTCCAGGACTACACGGACGGTTTGTCGGGTGAGGACCAACCAATGCGTACGGTGCTCGTCGTCGCCATTGGTGGTGGTGATGCGAGAGGGTTTCAGTTGAATGACCTCCTTGACGGTATTTAGATATCTCAGGGTGCAGCTTGTGCATGTGACATTTCGAGTATGTGAAATAGACACTTGGTCATGTGACATATTTTTATGAAAACACTTTGCATGTGGTAGGTATAGTACGACTGTGGAGGATCCCCGACGGGTACACGTGGAGCCGTTCTTGCCGACTGGGGTAGACGAATCAATATCAATCTGACCTGATTTATTTCCTTGGAGGACGTCGAGTGTTGATACTGTACGATCCACCGGACCATGACAGTCGACGCCTCGATGGCCGCATACATTTTTGCGGTCCACGCCTTGCAAGCATCCGTGGACAACATAGAGGTCGACAATGTGGTGATCTGGGACGCTAGTCATTGCTTAAAGTACAAGGCATACGTGTGTTGGTTTCTAACGCTACTACACCTTTTTGCAGTTAAGTTGGACGAATGCCCGGTATATTTGGTCGTGTGCCCGATGTATTTGGCGGTGTGCCCGACGTAATTGGCCATGTGCCCGTTAAATATATCGGGCACACGACCAAATATACCGGGCATTCGTCCAACTTAACTGCAAAAAGGTGTACTAGTACTTGGTGGCCTCGAAGTGACAAACCTTGACATGGTTGCCATAACAGCTTCCGTCCGTCGCCAGGCAGACGGACGGTGGCCTTTTCAGTCCTCTCACCGACTGCGCCAACTACAGTACTGTAAAATCACTGACACAAAATGGAAATCTGGTACAGTATGGTTTGAATTATCCGGATATTCGGAAACGAAGGCGCCAAAACGAACCTCTCAAAAATGGATCTCCAGGCCTTGGCAGAGAAACATGGCGGGATATCGGCGGCAGTTGTCGGCAAGGCGCAAGAGTTACACCGTTTGCTCGACTTGAAGCTTCAAGGGGTCCGTCGTCATGCATGCTCTCTGCATGATATTCACGCAGAAGGATGATGTAGGGAGGAAACGCCGTGCCGATGCTGGACCGTCCAGCCGCGTGTCTGGAACTGGCGTGCGAAGTGCTCCAGGAACCGTTTGATAGTCGGAAGCTGTACATGCTCTCAGGGGGCACGAGTCTAGGGAAGCACAAACAATGTGTACGCAACATCAGCGGCATCTTACGCCTTCAAACCACGACGACCATCACAACAGCGTCGCTTTGCGTGAAATTTGGATGTCCCGGGCTCAAAGACTATGTTGCGTCTGTGCACGACGAATACAAGGTACCCCACACATACTGCGTTCGCACGTCATAAAGTCTTGTGGATGTAGCATCGCATGATGGCCAAGTTGACAGCCACCCAACAACGCTATGTGGACGTGACACGGCCTCTGTTTCCCGCCGCGGTGTTTTACACATGCGCGCAAAAGGCTAGCGTATGTACATGCACGAAACTCTTGACGGAATGATCCCGCCTTCCATGTGATCTGACAGGATACATGTAGTACCGGGTCGACAAGAACCAACTGCTTCAATTGACCATGTCCCAACCCAAGGAGTTTGGCAGCGTCGTGTCGTCGATCGAGGTACTGTCGACACATGTGACGTTGTGTTGTACTGATGATTACCTCGAAGGCATTGTGTCAACATGCACTGACCAAGTTTGTTCCCGCGGCCACTGCTTGTGCATTGGGTACGTACGTACGATGTCCATGACATGATGCCATAATGCTGCTTTTCGGTTTACAGGTCGAAAGCGGAAACGAAACGAAGTCGACGCATCGACACAAGACGCCGTAGACAAGGAGAACAACTCCAAGGACGCGAGCAATGCTGTGTCCAACACACGATCGTTGGACCAGATCAAGAAACTCATTCAGCAGCATGCAGCAGCAGCAGCGCAATCCGCCATCCGTAAGGACTTGAAACATGGAGTATCGTCATGCATTTCCCCGTCCATAGAAACCCCTCGACCGACACGGACTCAACAACCACCAACGTCGCCGGTCCAAGCGTCGACCGCGCCCAGCAGCGCCTATGCAGACTGGAAGATGAACATCTTGTCGAAACGGATGCAAAACGCGGACACCACGACATAGGAATGATCGAACGTTCTAATATGCGATACAATATTAGACGTCATGTCAATACATCGTTCCTTGCATGGATACCGAGATGGAAGGGGAGCATCGTCGAGATAGTAACTTCCATCGTATCTCCCCAATACACAACACCTACGCGTAACAGATTGGGGAGATACGATGGAACTATCAAATTGTGCTATCCATCTCACCAATGAGTGCGGTGCTTCACACTGGTCGATGACCTCCTGGGCAGCAGGACTCGTACAAGGAAGCATGTTTTTCCATACACCTCGTATCCCTGCACCCACCTTGACGTACATATCTCATGCATGCAAGCGCTTGCACGCATTAGATACATCAAGGTGGGTGCAGGGATACATGCTTCCACGCGGGTCCTATCGGCATCATGCAACAAGCTTCACCCTGTGTGCCTCCATTGCCACCTGAAACTGGAAGAAAGCAATCATCTCGATAGAAGGGTCAATGTGCTTGTATCGAGGGGGAGAATCCAGCCAATCGGATGCGTTCGTGCCGTAATTATAAAAACCACACGGGGCGAACGACTGGTGATAAAATAAATCTGCCTATTTGCTGATCACCAATCAAATTTGTCGTCTTGGCAACAGATCCACACAAGTGTCGCGATGGCCAACAAGAAGCTGAAGACCTCGGCTGCGGCCGCCGTTCCTGCCGCTGTTGCCTCCAAAGTAGACTCGGAAGAGGATGTCGTCGCTGCTGCTGTAGCACCCATCGCCTCCACGGCGACCACCAACACAGATTCTCGCAACGCGTTCCTCAAAGTGTTCTGGGACTTGGCCGAATTGAACCCCGCGACCCGCGTCGCCGCCGTCGAGTCCATCGTTCAACACTTGAACCAAGCCAACGACGCCGAGGAGCTGGCGTACACACTAAAGCGCTTGATCCGCGGCCTTGCGTCGTCGCGGGATGCCGCGCGCCAAGGCTTTAGCACGGCGCTCACGGCCCTTCTGCATCATTTCCCGGCCGCGGTGCCAGTCGAGTCGGTCCTGGACCTTCTCAAGTCGACCATGGACGTGTCCGCGTCCATGAAGGGCATGGAGCAGCGCGATCACATGTTTGGTCGTCTCTTTGGCTTGCTCGCCATCCACTCGTCGGGTCGATTGAGCGGCGCCGACGACTTGGTCATTGCGTCCTTGCTGGACGAAGTAATCACCTTATCCAAGTGGAAAAAATGGTTTCGAGAAGCTTGTTACGAAGGGTTGTTGGCAATCGTCGAGTCGTTGCCTGCTGCCACGTTTGAGTCGGTGGCGCTGCCCAAGCTCACGGCGCTCCTCTCAACCAGCTCGGTAGCCCAATTTAACGCCGACCAAGTGTCGCTGGCCATTGGACTGCATACGTACGTCCATGCCCACAATCTCGGCGCCGCCGCCGCCTTGGACGCGATCGCGACCATCGTTAGCCGCCATCACTTTCACCACCTCGTGGACCCGCTCAAGTCGTCCACGTCCATCTACCCGCGGCTACACTCGTCGTGGCGCCGCCTCGTCGAGCATTTCACGTCCACTGCCAAGCTCGACGAAGAACGTTTCCAGGAAATGTGGTCGGTGCTGGTCGAAGGCATGCTGGTGGCGCCAGGATCGTCCCACGAACGCCGCGGCACCGCGCTCAAGTTGTTTGAGGCGCTCGTGCCGACGCTGCCGCCGCCCACGCTTCGGTCTATCCTCACGCCGCACTTTATCAAGGTCATCCACAACAACGCCGTGTCCAAGAAGACATACCTCCACGAAGCCGCGCTCGGCGCCCTGCATACGTTTGTGTCGGCGCAACCCCTCGAGTTTTTCCGGTTTCTGCAGCACCAGTTTTTGCATCCGTTGACGTGTTTGGTGTCGCACTTGCCAGATGACGACGATGACAATGGTGACAATATTGGCGACGACAAGAACAAGAAAGTTGGGTTTGAAGCGTTGCTGGCGCTGGAAGAAGACAAGGAACGGGCGGACTTTCAAGCCAAGCGCATTGCCAGCGCCCGCATGTGGGCCCTGGACACCATGTACACGGCCACGCTCAAACTCCCGGCCGCGTCGACCTCAGACGACGTGTGGAAGGAATCGCTGGGGTTCTTTGTCACCCACGCCTTCTTTGAACCATCCTCCGATGTGAAGCCAAGCAAGAAGAAGAAGAAGGCCGGGTCTAGCACTTTGGACCAAGTACCCACACCCGCACTCAGCGCATCCGTCGTCGCCGCTCTCTCCAAGCGCGTGTATGCCCTCGTCGGCCTCGGCAACCAAGTACTCAAGGACCCATCGGTCGCATTGGACACGAGCGTGCCGTTCCGTCTGTGGCAGACGTGGGGCGACTTGACCAACGATGGCCAGCTGGTGCTCAAGGCGCCGCTGTCGACGGCTCACGCGGCGCAGCGGACGGCGGTGGGTAAACAGCTCAAGTCGCTCGTGGCGCAGGTGGCTTCCGCCGCCGAGGACAAGAAGGCCGCGCTCCGGCTAAAGGGGTTCACGCTCCTCAATGTATGTGTGGGATTGCAGCTGCTGGACCCGGCGCAGCGAGACGATGCGTCGTCCGTGCTCGCCGACCTCGCGCGATGTTTGGCCGAGCTGAACGCGCCCGCGCCGTCCAAGAAGAAGGCCAAGAAGGCGGCCAAAGAAGCCGAGACTGAACAAGAGCAGCAGCAACCGCTGGCCGTGCTCACCGACATGCTGTTGAGCATGCTCGCGCAAGGCTCGAGTGTCATGCGTGATATTGTCACCCATGTGTTCCGATCCATCATGGAGCAGCTGGATGCCGCGAGTGTGCAAAGCATGGTTGACGTGGTCGTGAGTTCTGCCGACGAAGAGACATCCATGTTGGACATGGACGAAGTGGACGACGACGATGACGACGGCGCGCCCATCGATCCATCCAAGTTGACTACTACTACTAGTACTACTACTAGTGTCGACGACGACGAGGATGTCGACCATGTCATGGAAGACGACGACGAAAACGAAACGATCCACTTGGCCGATTTGCAACGCGAAGACGCGGCACTTTCCGCCATGGTAAGCCAAGTGTCCGAGAAGAAGAAGGCCAAACAGCACGCCAAGCGCCTCCGCATCGCAGCGCTGCACTTCAAAGTCCGCGTGTTGGATCTGCTCCATGTGTACGCCGGCAGCCCTGGCGCCGCGCACGTAATCAACACGATCGAGCCGCTGTTCAAGGCCTGGACCACCCTCAAGCCTCATCGCGACACGCTCGTGTGGAGCGATCGGGTAGGCGCGGTACTGCAAAAGATCGCGCGCCGCACCAAGGAGGCGGCGGCGTCCTTTGAGACGGACGCGGTCGTCGGGGCATTGGCCGCCGTGCTCGCGGTGGCCAGCGGCACCGTCGTGGACAAAAAGCAGGCGGCGGTCGCTGCCTCATTGGTCACGTACCTCGTCCGCACGGGTCTCCAGAACTCGTCGGGCGATGCGGTGGCCGCGGCGCTGGTTCCGTCCATTTCGACGCTGCTGACCAAGAAACATGCCAAGCTGCCCCGCGTCGTGCTCGACCACCTCGTCACGAACGCGCCGGCGCTGGCGGGTGCGCTGCTGTTTGATACGTTGGCGGCATTGGCCATTGACGACGCGGCGGCGGCCGACGATTTCGCGCGCGCTGAAGTGGTGCGCCACCTCACGGCGCTGTTCAAGACCAAGGGCGCGGTGCCCGTCAGTGGGTTGGCGGCGACGGGACCGGCGCTCCATGCGGCGTTGGTGGACGCCCTCGGAAAGGTCAAGGGCAAACGCTTGAAGGGCGTGGCCAACTGCGCGCAAGCGTTGCTCAAGGCCCGCGTGGACGCCAAGGACGAGTCGATTGATGCGATCGCGCTGGCGAAAGAGTTGAAGGCGCTGCTGGTCGTGCAAGGTGGTGGTGGCGAAGTAGACAAGAAGGAAGGAGGAGGTGCCGTGAGCCCCGTGCTCAAGGGCATGGTGGCCCAGATGCTCCAAGTGTTGGCTGGCCCCAACTCGTCAAAGAACGGAGACAAGAAGAAGAGCAAGGCAGAGAAGAAGCGAAAGCGAACAGAGGCGGCGGAAGCCCCAACGAGTCAGGAATAAAACTATAGATTATAATGTGTCGAATACAACCACCACCATTCCATGTACATAACGTCATCGATGCGAAAGGACAAGGAGGAGTGTGAAATCGATAGATAGGTATGGGCGACAGTGAGTGATGCAGACGATACACGCGAACGCAGGAGCGGGGACGTCGACGGAGCAAAGGGTGGAGACATCTAGTAGGTTAGGTATTAATCTTGGGCGGAAGGAACGGCCTTGCGCTGCTCGACGTTGCCGAGCAATGCACGGAGGGCTTCGACTTCTTTCTTGTCGTTCTCCACGTTGTTCGTCGCCAGGTTGCCGACCACGGCACCGAGGCCGATCAACGCCAAGTGTTCCCAAGGCTCTACAAGGCAACACACGATGAGTATGATGACTTGACGATGAGGAACTTAACGTACGGCGCAACAGAGGGACCTTCTGCAAGGTGTTGACAAGGAGCTTCGTGTTCAGGCCGAGGACGGCGCCCACCGCGGTGCCGACAAACGTCATCTTGATGATACCGCAAAGGAACTGACTGGTGTTGTGCGCCACACACCCCTTTGGTTTTGCACCAATCACGGGCCAGCATTGGAATTCGACCGGCTTTTTATTATTATCCAGGGGAAATCATAATATTATTTATTAATATAACGTTACGTAAGTAATTATTACGTACTTCGAAATATTAATATTACTGAAGTATAAAAAGGATATCCCATTTCTGGAAATAATATTGGTCGCAGTCTTGTATTGTCAAATTGCCAAATCCAGCGATTTTGACCAATCACAACGACCGAATCACATTCCAGCTCGGCACACTTGCACGACGATCGCTAGAAAGGACACCCTCCGATGGCCAAGGAATGCTTCCTCGTCGCAGGCAAGACGTGCTGCTATGGGATAGTCATGGAGAGGTCGCGATGTGATGTGGACAACACCTATGCGAACCTGCATCGCGCCGAGTATGACGCGTACGTCGTTGTCTGCGCCGTGGTCGGGATAGCAACATTCCTCGCGTGCGTGCACAAGCTGTACTCTGTCCATCAAAGCAAAGGTACGCAACCAAGCGGTATTGCCAATCCCCTGCACATCCATCTGACATCGTTCTTGTGGACGAAGGCTCTCCCATCCAGAAGCAAGTGTACTATCTCCTCGTACTTGCGTCCGTGACGTTCATTGCCCGCGCCGTCGACCCCATGTCGTACGACTTCATCTACCCCCCCGTCGTGAGCGGGTTGATTTCAGACGTATGCACCGCGTCCCTCTACAGCGTCTTGTACGTGCTTCCTCGGCTTTCCTTGGATACCTTATGCCCAACGCTAATGCTTGTTTTGGCGGGGGAAGAATCCTATCGGTGGCGTTTTGGGCGCGCATTGTCATACGTCCGACCGACCTCGTGCGTGCCGAAATCCCCATCCGCGCGTCCACGGTGCTGGGATTATTCCTCACGTGGTTTGTGTTTGCATGTGTCCGCCCGCTCTACCTCCTTCCAGCATGGGGCGACACGCTGCGGATTTTCCGGTCGTGGCACATCTTGATCCAGTACTCCATGGCGCCGTTCCTGCTCTTCCTTGTCTCGACACTGGCTGTCATCTTTGGCATGCGCATCCATTGCCGCCTGAAATCGATCCGGGAAACCAACGAACGGTCCATGGCGATCGCGACATTGCGCCAGCACGCACTCAAAGCCCATCCGACGGTGGTGCGGTCGGAAAGCTCCGACGAGCTGCCGCCGCGGATCCTCTGGGCATCGTCGTCGTCCTCGAGCAACACCGACGACCCGCGCGCCCCCAAGCGGGATTCTCGCATTCTTAAAGTGCTCGTGTTGATGGCGCTCTTGTCCGCCGTGGTCATCGCCGCGCAGGTACTGTGTCTCGCACAAGGTTGGTTTATTTTTTTTATTTGTTTATTTAATAAATTTTTTAAAATTCTTTTGATATTTAATTTAAAATGGGTTTTCAATATAAATAATTTAACATTATATTCTTTTTTTAAAAATGAAATGTGGGTATATCGGAACCAATATTGTGCATTTTTTCACCTAAATTTGGACAACTTGGGAGTCATTTCGCCAAATATGTAGTATTCGTATCCATTTGATCATCCAATTTAACTTAGCTTGTAGTAGAAACTAGACAAAGATCAGTGAATATATATATGTATATGGTCAATGGCGAGTCAAACGTTTGGATTGGCAGAAATTCTGTACAGAACATGATTTGATTGGGTGCTTTAACCCATTAAGACATTCTACTGAGTATGGACTCGAGCTAGGATGTGTCATCATGTGTTGTCTGTCCATGGGTTCCTCATGGGGCTGCTTCTCTGTAGGTGTATGTGTTGGTGGATTTCATTCGACGGGGATGCATGCTAGAACACGAATACGTGTGCTCGTCGGCCCATGCGCTGCCGAAATCGACAGACGGATCCCCCCGGCCATTATGTGACCTGCCTTTTCCGTTTCCAATGCTGCCACTGACCCAGGTAGGTACATACTTTTGCATTCAATACATTGGCAATGTGTATACGTAAGGGCCGAGTTCCATGCCACATTTAAATGCCCTCAGTTGGGAGATCTTCCTGACGTCCAATTTGCTATTATAATAGTGTTTTTTAATCACGAGGAAAAATGCAGATTGTGTGACTTGGAAGTAAAATAGCCTTGAATATTCAAAATCTCGATAAGTAGGCTGAAAACAAATCCGTGCCATTTTATCCGGATGCAAAAATGCAGCCTCGAGTATCAAAATCTATAATAGGTCAAATATCGACCGAATTGACTGACCTATCAAAGCCATGGCACGGAATTGTGCCCATACGTATAGTAAGTAGGGTACTCGTGTGTTTCGCTCGAACGATGCGACCCCAAAGAGTTATTATGACGCTTTCTTTACATATTATGTGAGATGGTTTATTTTTTGTATGGTTTGTACAATATAGAGAATTTTCATATCATTATATATATTTCAAATATAAAAAATAAATAAGATCTTCATATTTTTGAAAACTCTGTAAATGCTTCAAATACCATCACGCAGTCAATGACATGATCGTGGTGATGTGTACATACTTATTCGACGTATAGTTGTTGGGTATTGTGGTCATGTACTGGAGCTTTCGCAAGACGAGACCGCTCACGGCGGAGACTGTCACGGAAGAAATGTGTTTGAATTCGTCGACTGGGCGACTGGAGCATGGAGCTGCCGCGCGTACGACGTCGGCGGTATCTCTCGCATCGTCGGCATCGGGTCGGTTCATTTAACAGTAAATCGATCTATTTAGAGCAACTCCAATGGTAAATTCTCTAACCTATTGCTAAAGCATGGTAAGTTAACAGTCAAACTTCGTTTTTACGGTTGCTATTTTGGCACTATCCGGACTTTATAGAAATTTCGTCCCGCAGAATTTCTATTTTCTCGTGAAATAGCAACACACCCTCCGGATACTAGAAAGAGTTTCTATTCTATATCCGTAACTTCGAATTGAAATAGAAATAAAAACACCGTTGGAGATGATCTTACAGTGTTAACACATCCAAATTGCAAATCGAGGCAGTGAGTGCACCTATTAACAGTAAATACCTGATGGTTGAAGAAACATATGATGGTGCATTATAATAAATGCAAGTTTAAACAATAAAAAATATAAAAATACAATGGATCCATATGATGGCACGTGATATTTAAACGATAAATGAAAAATAAATAATCGAAGGTATTATAGGAGTACTACATGTCAAACTACAGTTGTCATGGGTGTGGTCAAGGATCGCTGATTGGCTACACGAATATGAAGTAGCCAATCCAATGTCGTTATAAGGTTATTACTGCTTGGTAGTAGTATTTCCTTCCTCGACGACGTCATACATATTCATGTGCTACATAATATAATACTCTAATGAACCTTTGGGTATACAGCTAAACCAAGTTTTATTTATATTTAACCATTCTTGATGATACTCATGATATATGAACCCTTTAGTATATACATAAACGTTATATATCATAGCCTCCTGCCGGCAAACCCTGCTCGACCCTCCGGCACCAAAATTGAATCGATGCTTGGCGCCGTGGCGAGAATCGGCGGCCGTACTACATCCTCTCTCCACAACAACGACTCATCATGCCCACATGTGTCTTGGAAGACAAAATCACATGCTGCTATGGCCTGTACAAGAACAACACGCACTGTTCCGTCGGCAACACCGTGGCCTCCCTTAGCCGGGCCAAGAATGATGCGCTGCGCATTGGGCTCCTCGTGTTTGGTGTCGCCGCGTTTATCGCGTGCCTCTGCAAACTGTACTCCATCCGACGAAATGGCGGTACGTCGGTCCATCCATCGCCACCTTGTCATGTTCATGCATGGTCGTTTGTCTAGGCTCGACCATCCAACGTCGTGCGTACATGTTGATGGCCGTCGCGTCCTTCACATTCGTCGCTCGAGCCCCCGATCCGCGCTCCCACGAACGCATCTACCACCCGATCGTGAGCGGCCTCTTCGTCGACATTTGCTCGGCGGCCATCTATGGTGTCATGTACGTCTGCCTGTCCTTGGACTCGTCCTGACCTTTGTGGCCTTCGTAGCATCCTGTACGCCGCCTTCTACGCTCGCCTCGTCGCGCCACCGGCTCGCACAGCAGAGTCCGAGCACTACATCCGCGGCTTCTCCATACTAGCATTCTTCTTGACGGGGTTCATCTTCCTCATCGTGCGGCCCGCCTACCTCGCCCGCCGCGACCGCAACATTTTTGATTCATGGCATGTTCTCGTCCAGTTCTCCATGGCACCCGTCGTGCTTTTCATCACGTCCTCCACGGCGCTGCACTTTGGACTCCAAGCGTACCGCCGGTTGTCGGCGATTCGCAAAACCGACCAGCGCGCAGACGACATCGACGCCATCCGCCAGCTCACTCGAAGACAATTGCACGATCTTCGCGGGTCAACTACACCTGCTGCCACCACCGCACCCCCAGCCAAGCGCTTGTCGTCGGCGACGTCCGTCCCTGCGCCTCCTCCAAGTTCCCAGCATGGCAGCCAGGCAGTTCCATCCCCCACGACGCATGGAGAGACATGTCCACAACCTTCCATGATGCAGACCTCTTCCCATGAAGATGCACAAGCCGCCGTGGGGCCTGTGATGATGGCGCACTTGCCGCCGATAGAGACATCGAGCCAGGACAACCAACGTGTGTTAAAAGTGCTGGTGCTCATGGAACTGTGTGCCGTGGTCAACATCGCCTTGCAGGTACATGCCATTGTTCATTAGTTCATGACATTTGAGTGGTGTGATTGTATTTGATCTGTGTAACTGTTAGATCGTTCTCGTGGTCAAGTACATCCAAGACGGATGTCAACTAAAGCAGGATCTATTGCTCGCCACTACTGGAATTGATGGGGGGCACGACTACTCGTTTGACTGGCCCACGTTTTCCGTGCTGCAGGCAAGAAACGACAATATATCGACATGTCAATAATCCCTGCTTTTGCATATAACATATATATATATATATATATATATATATATATATATATATTGAGATTGACACAATCCTCTTCTAGGGCATCGCAGTGTGCGTCGTGTATTGGTCCTTTCGAAAGACACGAAGAGGTGGAGACGTTCAACGTGCTTTGGGTACACATGATGATGCTCCAGTGGAAACGGAATCATCCTTGGATGTGCGGCCCCGCTGGGTGGACATTTGAAGGAAGAACATATTAACGTCCGACAAGTACTTGGGGAGTGTGGCCACTACAGCAGACACGTAGTTTTGGGTCGAGAAGAGAGAGAGAGAGTATTAATAGTAGTTAGTCGGCCAGATTTGGACCATGAGATGTAGTTGTATACTACCATGGTAAACGAACGACCTCAACACTACGTGATGGGTTAACAGTATATGAAAAGTTTAGTGAAATACTAGTATCGGCTATGGTGGTTGATCGCAGCAGGATGCTGCTGGTTTATAAACTCGTGGAGGCAAATTGCCATCTTTGCAAGGCTAGTACTGTACGTGCATAACGTTATCTATGGTGGGGAACACATTATGTTTCGAGATATAATGCTCTACATCGTTGTGATGGGGAGTTAGTTTCACACAACGTTAGAAAGTACAGCAACAGCAACGATAGTACTGTAGTACTACTGTACTCAAGTTCCAGTCAAGTTACAGTATTAATAATACCAGGACCCCGTTCATCAAGAGAAACCATGTACTACGTAGTATGTATGTATGTATGTATATATATATATATATATATACAGTATGTACTAACGTTACTACACCTTTTTGCAGTTAAGTTGGACGAATGCCCGATATATTTGGCGGTGTGCCCGATATAATTGGCCACGTGCCCATTTAATTTGGTACACGGATGTCGTGTGCCCGATATAATTGGCCGTGTGCCCGATGAAAATGGTAACAAAAAGTCAATTCAATATAGAAATGGTCGTCAAACGACACATGCAGCATCGTTGCTGTGACGTCACATACCAACGCCCATGTTGCCCATCGCCCTTGGCGATTTGAATGAGCATTCAAACTTCAACTATACTTTATTCAAGTTTAAATTTCGAATTCTTGCCTTCGCGCGTTTTCCTCCGTGCTTCAACAACCACATGATGTTTCCACCAAGACTGATTTGCACTCTATGAAATATACAGTAATTGAGTTATTCCATTTTCATCGGGCACACGATACAATTCATTGGGCAGATGGCCAATTGCTTGGGCACACGGCTTATTATATCGGGCACACGGCCAATTATATCGGGCATTCGTCCAACTTAACTGCAAAAAGGTGTACTTGTTTGAATCTGGTCAAGCGTGCAAGCCGGCCGAGGACGCTTGAAGGTGGCTGGGTGCCTACCTCGTCGGATGATTGAAAAATGGACTCATATCATACTAGGAAGCCATACTATTTATGTACTAGTAGTGTATTTCAACGTGTCGTTCGTCCAAGTTAGCGAATGCGACTGCCTCGATAATAATATTTCTCATCCAATGGTCGCTGCGTCCTTCCCTTCTTCAACGAAGGACGAACACACAAATCCTTGAGCACAGCTACACATACATTTTGATGATACTGTATGTTGTAACTACAGTTTGGCAAACATGTCGTCGCCTAGTCAAGTCCACTTTATTATCCCCACCGCCGCCGCGCCCGCCATCCTTTGTGTGGCTGCTTCTCATACAGCGCCACGTACGTTTGCAGTACTTCGGGCGGGGCGTTGCAGTCCACACAAATGTCGACAATTGGGCCAAACCCAATCGCCGACTGTGGGGGCCCGGCCCTGCTACTGAACAGCATCTTGACCTAGAAAAACAATCATAATGTCGTCATCTCTATTAGTCATACTGTGTACCTTTCCCAGCCGTCTCGTCGTCAGCTCCGCCAAGGCGTCCCACTGCTGCTTTAGCCCAGACACTCGCAAGTGTTGGTAGAATATTCGTGTGGGGTCGACTGCAAACGTGTCACTGAAGCGATGGTGGTCAAGTGACGTGTGGTACAAGGCCATGTAATGCCACAGGTGGGCCACGGTGGTCGTGCGTGGGGCCAACCCGTTTCTAGGAAACGTCCGCCAGATCGGATCCAATGTCAAGCGCGCGATGTTGGCTTGAATCGCTGCCAGCCATTCGTTTTGAGCTCGTTCCGACCACATATCCAGTAGCAACACGATGACCGTTGGCGTACTCAAAGTATCACAAGAGGATGGACGCACGAGCTCGATGCAATACGGGCGGTCGAGCGACGTGGCATGGGTGCTGGAGGCGTGGTGTCGACATTGCACTTGCATGTCGGCCGCCAACGAGATGCACTCCTGCCGCTTATCCAGAAAAGGGTTGACGGAACGTTCAACTTTGTCTGGCTCGTGCTTTTGGATGGCGATGTAGGTGGCTGTGAGCTGCACGTGGCGTTTTCCCCACTTGAGGCCCTGCGAACCGATCTGGCGTTGGTCGGCCCAGCCAGAGAGCGTTTGCTCGGGCGGGGCGATCGCGGCATCTTTTGCTTCGGTATCTCGAATCCAAAGCTGCAGTTGGATGTATTGACCCACTTGGTCTCGTAGCCATGCTGGCTGGTGCGACGAGTCGAGGAGGGTGTCGGCTTCACGCGCCCATTCCTGGACGCGTGCGACGTCGGATTGCGCCAGAAGGAGCTGCAGAATCTCCGTAGTCATGTCCGTGTATCGACCGACGCCGCGGAAGAATGCGACCAACGGGTAATCTTGCAGAGCTGCGTACGACGACGCCTTTACATGACATGGAATGAGGCCAATGGATGCACCATAGAACGTACGTGGAGGCGCTGCTGCTGCCGAAGGTAGTTGGCCCAGTGGTCGACGGCAAACTGGTGTTGAGGAAGGCGAAGTTCGCGAAGGAATAGCGGCTCGGACAGCGTTTGCGACAGGAAGAGAAGCACGTCTTCGACGACGGCGCTGCATTGGGAGAGACATGCATGTGCAAGTAGGGCTTGCTTCGACTCGAGCGATGAGAAACTAGGGAGCGTGAAGAGATGGCGGTGGGGAAGTCTTGGTCCAAGTCCCACATGGCTCAACAGGAGCTTCTGGACTGCCGCCGCCTCCGTCATCGTGCTGGCACAATCACGAAGTGACACAGCATGGAATGTTGGTTGGATATAGAAATTTCATTGGGCAGCTCGACTTGAATATTCACTTTTAATTGGTGTATTTGGAATCTTTTCGTCCAATCCTGGGAATTCATTCTGCGCATTCTCCATTTCTCGAGCTTGACGATGGTCAGTTGGCTGCCGCCATGGGAAGTCCAAGGCGTCCTTGCTTGTGTCGCATTGGCACTCCTAGCGTCCATCTTCCGCACTGCGGCCAAGAGTCAGGTCATCATCTCTGAACTCACTGCCGGCGCAACCAATGGCGGCACGAAACAGTTGCTTCTCGTGATTGCCCACCCCGACGACGAAAGCATGTTCTTTCTGCCGCTTCTTCTGAATCTCCGGTCGAAAGCAACGTTCCATCTCCTATGCTTGTCCACCGGTAGGTCCTTCTCCTCTTCAGCCCGTCCCCCATGGATACATCTCACGCACACGTATCCTTCCAGGGAACTTTGACAATCTTGGCGCCATTCGCAAAGCGGAACTCGCCGCCGTGTGGACGTCCCTCCGCATGCAACCCGACACTTTGACCACTTTGGACGATCCTCGATTCCAAGACGGCATGAAGTCCGTGTGGACATCCGAAGATGTTGCCGCCACCGTGGCGAAGTATGCCAACGAACATGCAATCGACGCGGTACTCTTCTCTACGCAAATGCATCGCTTTTTGTTGACGTATCCTCGGATAGATATTTACTTTTGACGAGTACGGTGTGTCCGGTCACCCCAACCATATTTCCGTGCACCACGGCGTCAAGCGTGCATTGCACCATCAACTGCCATCCGCCGTCGATGCGTATGCTTTGGAGAGTACTTCCATGTGGCGAAAGTACATTGGGGCGTTGGACGTGATCTTTACAGAGCCATCGGAGGCGGTACAGTTTGTGTCGTTCACACCGTGGGAGAACTACAATGCCATGGCGCTCCATCACAGCCAGTTTGTGTGGTTTCGGCGCCTCTTTGTGATCTTTTCACGATACACGTACATCAACACCTTTACCCAGCTACGCAGCGCCTCGGAGAAGAAGATTGCTTGAATGCGATCTGCCGAGAGTTGAAGTCGATGGCGGTTTCATTTAATATCCAATGGCATCGCAGTATTCGTCCACATGCTGTTTGATTCGTGAATTGGCTTCAAATTTTAGCCAATCCAAACCTGTTTTGTGGTCATAAAACCTTTATAGTCAAATACTCTGAAATATAAGATTGTAGAGGATATGACCTCCTGCAACACGACCGGAACAATAATTTCTTGCCCCTCAACCATGTCAAATGCGGCGCCATCGAATGAGACATTGGTCTATGGCGGCAGTGTGTATGTCCACAAGTACGACGCCGCCACTCAAGGCTACATCCCGCTGAGTGAGTCGGCGCTGGGGCTAGCCCTCATGGGCGGGAGTACCTCGTACCGCCTGTTTTGCTACAACCGTTCGCAGGCGGAGGTGTTTACGACTCCGCTCGGCGTCCACGTCAAGTTCACCCCCCAGCAAGACCACTACGTTAACTTTTACGATGCCAGCGGCACGGACAACTACTCGATGCGGTTCAAGGATGACGCCCAAGTGCAGGCGTTCCTGCAGGCTGTCGCGTGTATCAAGTTGTCGTTGGTGAGCCGTGGAAGCATCTCCGCGACACACGACGACATCCACCCTGGCGACGGAGGATACGCCGTGCAACTAGGGGATATCGTCGGCATCAAGATCCAGGCCTGGGCATTCGACACTGCGGTCGATTCGTCCTCGTCCACCAACCCCGTCGACATCGTGGCCAGCCCTCCCGTGATGCGATATCTTGACGTGGACGACCTTCTCAAGGTCAAGCTCGGAGATGCCACCACCGAAGGACTCGTGGGACTGTCTGGACAAGTCGTTGGCATGCAGAAAGGGTCTGTGCGGTACATCTACCTTCCTTCGTCCTCCTCCGCCACCACATGGATCCTCGCGCACGCCGAGCTGGTCAAAGTGAAGAAGGACAAGCGACCGAACAGCGCCGCCGTTGCTTCCGCCCCCGTCATATCCCTTCCCCCGACAGGTTCCGAAGACGACGAACTCAAGCGCGACGACCTCGTCACTCGGATGGCGCATCTGTCGCGCATGGGAAGTGGCCATGCCGCCCTCCCGACAGCGGCGTCGCGGCGTTCGTCGCATCCGGACGACCCCCATCAGCCGACTCATGCGGCAGCCGACAAGGTAGCGACGCCCATCGTGCTCACCATGCCCCAGTCGCCTTCCCCTCCTCCTCTGCACTCCCATCCTTCTTCATCATTGGCATCATCATTCCCTTCCAGCATGCCGCCACCGTCGGAAGCCGCGTTTGCACCGACCTCCAGTACCTCCCTACAGCCCCCCCCGACCACCGAGGCCGACCAATCGTCCCTTGCTTTACGCCAAGAACAGCAACGCCTTCTAGCCGAACAAGAAGACATCCAACGACAGCGACAAGCCTTGACAAGACAACAGCAAATCCAATCGCCGCCACTGTCCAAAGCCCGCCCTCCTACCGCGCATTTAAGTTCACCGCCGACGTCGCTGCTGCCGCCATCTCCCCCCACGTTGGACGCGTATTACAGTGCATCGTCGGTCACTTCTGCCAACTACCTCCAGCAGCAGCACCACGTCGCCGCCCCACTTACTTCTTCATCATCCACTGGCGGCTTCAACCTTGTACCGTTTGTCCCTGCGACACCGTTACCGCCACCCCAAGCTTACGCGACGACGTCCACAAGCGTCCCGTCGGCTTCAAGTGCTTTGTTTACTCCTTCCAACGTCGAGATGGACTCGACGTTGCAACGCGTGCACCGTACGACGCTGGCCATGGAAGGCATGTTGATTGACTTGCAGCGCAAGATAGACCGCGTCATCGTGCCATCTTCTTATTCGAGTGGCGGCGGCGGCGGCGGGTCTGCCTACAGCCGCCGTCCAGACCAATCAACCACTGCGTCACTGCTCAAGTCGATGGAGCGGGCGTTGAATGACCTCGACGGGCTCCACGATGCCAACCATCGACTGACGAGCCAAGTGACGGACCTCCAGCGGCACAACAGACAACTCGAGGATGACGTGGATCGCCTGCAGGCCGACCTGCGGCGACACACTGCCGCGTCGTATAGCCAAGTACAGGCAGCGCTGGAGCATGCCAAGCAACGATGTGCCCAGATGGAGGCGGACGTCGAGCGGTGGACGGCGGCGGTGGAGGCGGAGCGCCGGCAGCGGATGCAACTGGAACGGGACCTGGCCACTCAACGACTAAGCAGCGCACAACAGTCGGCAGATGGAGTCGTCGCGGCTCAAGTGGACGAAGCTAGGCAGGTCGCGACGATGGCTCAAAAGCAAATGCAAGCCGAGAAACTAAAGCATGACGCGGCGGCGGCCAAGATGGCGGCCGACGTCGAAGCATTGCAGACGACGTACGAGTCCCGTCGGGTAGAGATGCAACGAGAGGTACTAGTATTGTGCTTTTGAGGGAAATTTCATTGTGGTGTTGAAATTTAAATCGATTTGATTGGCTACCTCTGATGAGCTCAAAATTATTAGCCAATCAAAACCCATTTCTCAATGAAATTCAACCAATCAGATCGATTGTGGATCGGTTTGTTTGGTCGATTGCACCCCCTCCCCAAATTTGTACTATCAAATCGGTAATCTTGTCTTTCTATTAGCCAAAATTTGGTTAACTTTTGTGCTGAATTGCCAAATCTATATATCGATTCTTTATACTGAATGTTGTGTGTAAAATGGTGTCCTGTGTGTGTGTGGTGATTTGGTATCACACTAATTGAATTCACACACTAATTTGACGTTGATGATGGTTTCCGGCAATCTGAATTGCTTGTATTTGGTTGTGTCGCTCGAGTTTCGAATAATCCCAATACAATAAATAGTACGAAGGATGAAGGGTGCAATTGGTTGAGATGGTGAAGATGCTGTTGAGTATGTGCTGGATATGATGTATGGGCCTAGATGGACATCCTGCGAACGCAAATGGCGGCGGAGCGTGCATCGCATGTCGAGGACGCCGAGGCCGTGAAGGTCCACGTGGAAGCATTGATGCAGGAGCGAGACGTGCATCGAGCCAAAGTTGCGGCGACGGAACGGGCTGCTGCCGACATGGAAGACCGATGGCGGCGAGAGAAGGAGGACGCGGCGGCGGCGCGTGACGCCAGGGCCGACTTGTTCAAGGAGTTGATGAACGACATTTACTTTGCCTGCCAGGACGCCTTTGACGAAGACGCCGAGTTTACAGGCAAAGAAGTCGCGATTCAGATCCGGAAGATCCTCAAGCAGCACACGAATGACGTGGTGGCCAAATTCGAGAAATAAGATGGAAAAGCGTTGCAACATTATAGAGTGACATTTTGTCGTAAATAGTATATATTTTCAGTGAAATATTGTGCTTTCGAGTGAAATTTCATTGTGTTGTGGCGTAGTTTCTCGTTGGAATTGAAATCGATTTGATTGGCTACTTCAGATGAGCTCAAAATTATTAGCCAATCAAAACCTTCTCAATGAAATTTAACCAATCAGATGGATTGTGGATCGGTTTGGTCGGCGCGATTCGATTGCACCCCCTCCCCAAATTTGTATCAAATCGACTTTTTCCTCATTTGCATCTGACTAACAGTATAACCACCGTGGATGAATTATAATAATAGTAATATTATATTTCGGTTGAAAATACTACTGTAACGTTAGTAGTCGAAACCGATAAAGATCGCCGAATGCGGATTGCTCGACTGTGATTGGTCCATTTTGGATGTGTGGACTTTTTTGGTATGGCAGTTTGGATATTGCGTGCGTCCGTGGGAAAGGCCAGCGACCGAGCGACCAATATGCTGGCTGCTCCAGACACCCAAGTCCATAGCACCACTGGCCAGATGCAAGCCAATGCGTCGTCAATGCCAATCTCTCAACTGGACGTTAGTGGTGGCCTGGTCAAGGCAACCGTGGCGACTCAATCCGATGAGGCAACGACGACCCCAACGTCCGTATCGCCACACATCACCTTGGATTGGGACGTCACTTACATGGCAAACCATGCAAACGACGTCAGTCTTGGCGATGTCTTGACTTGCCAGGATTCTGCCCCTTCCACAACCTCATGCGGAGCGAACAACCTGGACGTTCCGCCGTCTTCCTGCAGATCATCCCCGTCTGAGCCAACCATGTGCAGGTTTGTGCCCATGGAAACTGTTCTCGACGACACGTCTCGGAAAATGTACTCAATTGTGAGTTCCCATCTCGCCCACTGCAAGAGCAGCCTTGAGAGCGACCCATACACGACCACGCTCCAACGCAGGTTAGACCGCGCCGACCAGCGCATTCACGAGCTTGAAGTCGACAACGGGCGCCTCATCGATGCCTTGGCGACCGCAGACGATTTGAGCAAACGTATTGCAGAAGAGAACGCGTCACTCAGGCAAACGCTGGATGCATCTCGACTCGATGGACTCTTGCATCAAGCCAACGTCCAGCACGTCGAATCACTGCGTCATGAGCTCACCGCCCTACAAGAGCAGCAAAACCTGCCCATTCATCCATCGCAACCACCGTCACAAGAGCATCAGAAGCAGAATCCTGGCTCGATGTGGCCGCCAGAGATCCACAATAAGCTGGCCCACGTCGACAGGTTGCTCTACCTCCTGCAGTCGGCCACGTCGTCGCCCCGTACCAAAACCTTGCCCAGTGAATCAAGTTCGTTGCCACAGAGCGAGAATACGCTGGCTCATGGTCATCCCAGTTGGCAGCAGTATTACCCTTCGCAGTATGACGTAGGTCATGCCATGGAAGCCCGCATCCACCAGCTCTTCCAGGACATGCACATGGCATCCCAGCAAGTGATTGAGTTCCAAACGACCATGTCGGATCAAGCTCTAAACCAACTCCTTGACGTGGAAACGGTGCTTCGACGTGAGCTGGACACGCTCACGGCGGGCAAACCGACCCAGGTCCCTTGCAAGGCCACTGCCACCAGCCTCCCCATCGAGCGGTTTCGAAAGTGCACCGTGCCCGACTGCCCCAAAGGCGTCCGGTCCCGCGGTTTGTGTAAAGGCCACGGCGGCGGCAAGCGGTGCGAAGTCCGCGGCTGCGTCAAGTCCAACCAGGGCGGCGGGTTCTGCATCGCCCACGGCGGCGGCCGCCGGTGCGCCGTCGACGGCTGCAAAAGTGCCGCTCAAATCCAAGGCACCTGCAAAGCCCATCGTCAAACCAGTGCCGCTACACGCCAAAGCAAGAGTAGAAGTACCAGTCCATGCCAGCAACAAGCTGGGGATGCACGAGCAGGGCATGACGTTCAAGCAGGGGAATATAGGAGACGTGTGATGCACCACAACGACGACGGACACGCAACCTCTACATGACAACACTACCTTCAACGTTGAAGTATTGTGTGTTCTCAAAATTTCTCGTTGACAGTGAATGAACGAACCGTCGGACCTTTAAAATTTCATATAAAACTAAGTTGAAGAGGTATATTTGGGCCAATCAAATTGCCAATCATATTAGTTTAGGCAAATTTGACTGAAAAGCACAAGTATGATTATGGAACTTTGTCGAGAGAAACATGGTACATCAAGAGAAGATGCAAGTGTATTGTATTGGGATACTAGTCTAGAGGTGGCTGGTGTGTGTTCCCTAAACGGCAACGGGCGCGGCGACCTTCTGAAGCGGATGCGCGCGCTCGATGACGTCGGTGCGGTCCTGGCCGACTCCGATCCACTTGATGTGCGTGCCGAGCAGCGCTTCCACGCGCAGCACAAACTTCTGTGCATTTTCAGGCAGTTCGTCAAAGGTGCGGCACTTGGAGATGTCTTCCGACCACCCCGGCAGGGTTTCATATTGCACCGTGGACTCCTCGAGTACTTGGAGGTTCGACGGCATGCCGCTCAGCTTGACGCCCTTGTGCCAGTACGCGACGCCGATCTTCACTTCCGCCAACCCCGTGAGGACGTCGAGCTTGGTCAGGTTCAGATCGGTGAAGCCGTTCACAAGGTTCGAGTACTTCATCTGGGGAATGTCGAGCCAGCCGCAGCGACGCGGCCGGCCGGTCGTGGTGCCGAATTCGGCGCCGACACTGCCAAGATGGTGGCCGACCGTGTCGAAGAGCTCGGTCGGGAACGGACCTTCACCGACGCGCGTGCAGTACGCTTTCACGATGCCAATGATGCCGTTGATGCGGTTGGGCGAGATCCCGCCGCCCGTGCAGATACTGCCGATGGACGGGTTCGACGACGTCACGTACGGGTACGTGCCAAAGTCGATGTCGAGCATCGTGGCATTGGCGCCTTCCACGAGGATCTTCTTGCCGCTGATGTACGACTTGTTGAGGTACTCGATCGAGTCGACCGTGATGGGCAAGATTTGTTCCCTTAACTTGCGGTACTTTTCGATTTCGGCTTCCGGATCGAGTTCCAAATCCGGATAATTGTCCTTGTAAAATTGGACCTGCGCGCGCAATTTGTCGGCAAAGTCGTCAAAGTAGCGCAGGTCGCCGACGCGCACGCCGTTGCGAAGCATCTTGGACGAATACGCCGGACCGATGCCCTTCTTGGTCGTGCCGATCTTGTTGCGGCCGCGACGGTTTTCCATGAGCCCGTCCACTTCTTGATGCAAGTCCAAGACCATGTGCGCGCGGTCCGAGATCAACACGCGGCCCGCACAGTCGACACCTACGGCCTTCAACGTTTCCAACTCGGCCAACAAAGACGGCAAGTGCACGACGACACCGTTGCCGATCACACACACCGCTTCTTCGTTGAGCACACCCGAAGGCACGAGATGGAATTTGTACTTCTTGCCATTGCACACAATCGTGTGTCCGGCGTTGGCACCACCCGCGACGCGGACAATGATGTCGTATTGCTGGGAAAGCATGTCAACCAACTTGCCCTTGCCTTCATCACCCCATTGCGCACCCAAGACAACATCGACGCCAGGGCCTTCGCGTTTGGGGTTGGCCACGGCGCTTTCAATCCGGTTGAGTTTTGAGATCACTTCACGCAGCATGCCACGTGTGGTGTCGCGAGGGGCTACTTCATTCGCCATCAATGGCTTCGACTCGAACGCCATCGAAGCGTACATGAGACCAGCACCGGCAGCGGCGGCAGTCGCCACGCCAGCATGCTGGCGCATGGACGTCAATGCACGGCTCCACATCGTCCAAAACCAGTGGCAGCAACGAGTCCGATTCACGTCTGAAGATTCAACCAGGGGCAACCAAACGAAGTGTTCGAAACAGGATTTGGTTTGATACGATTGTTTTAAACAATTGGTGGCCACTGATGTGGACGCGCGGGGTGCTACAATTATAGGTCAGGGATCAAATCACTATTTTAAAAGCACAATTAATCATATTTGAATTATTTATTGGTTATATCTAGCCCATCATGTATATTTAGCATGTGAATATTGGCTTTGAATATATGAATTGTACAAGTGACAAATTTTATGAAGTCCATTAAACGCGATTTGACAGTGAGCGTGGTGATCCGTCGCGCCATCGATTTCTTGGGCATGGCATCCACAGACCACATGCATGTTCCGGGCTACAAGTGTGGGAGCTAGCTGTGAAGTAGTACACTCTAAGATGGCCCGTATATGTCAACCAAGAAGCCCATGGGCAGGAATACCATCATGCTTCAAATGGTCAAGTAGCATTGACAGTGCAGGGAAGGAGGCCATTGCCGTGAAGGTTGCAGGCGTGGAAAGATGCTTTACACAGCATAGATATATATCATGGCCAACAACCCCCTTCGCTTATTCAAGGCCCAGACTCTGAACAATGTAGTAGCTTGCCGCGAGGTACATGCTCAAATCATGCGACAAGTCGCATGATTTGCGTGGATAGAATGTCAAGATATCCACGCTATAGGTATGAAGCAAGCGAATTGTCGTCGACAATGTATTGAGCTGGTCGTTCATTCGTTACTTAGTTCGATAAAAAAGTTTAATCAATCACGAGTGGTCCAACTGGTCGCAGATTTTGGACTTTGTCACAGCCGTGTTGAGCCCGTAGTCGCGGAATCGGAACCCATTGAACGAGTTGGTGAACGTGCCTGGCTTGACAATGCGCTCGGTCGTGACTTGGATCGCTCCTTTCTCTTCGCCCACCACGCGAGTGCTACAACGACGACGCGTGTAGTCCTCGCATGTTGTATTGGAGGGTGTGTACCTGGTGGTGTACATGGGATGCTCGCCGCGAGGAGCGGCGATCAATTGGATGTCCACTGCTTGCTGCTTGGTGGGGTCTTGGTGCAGCAGGTCGGCTTTGGCCCGAGCTAGGACCTCTTCCGGCGAAATCACGCTCACCGATCGGATCTTGACAAGCCCGCTTTGTTGGATTTCTATGTGTGATTAGAACTAGCGAAGAATAGTGAGAGCTCCAGTAAGTACCTCGCTTGACACTGAACTTGTCCATGCGCTGCGTCATGGGGCTTTCTCGCCGCTCGATGCCGTCGCCAATGGAAGACGTTGTGGTTTGGTACATGAACTTGACCAATTTGGCTTCCTCCGACTGGTTGTTGTCTGTTGGACGTGCCACGTAATGGTCGTCCAGGGTTGGCGCCAAGAACTCCGTCGGCTCGTGCAGGTTAATCCCAACAATCCCCGATGAAGTGGTGAAGAACGGATTCGGCGTCTTGCGCACGTGGTGCACACGAGATCCGCGGGAGGCAGCTGACATGGCGATGGGTCAAATCGAAATGGACGAGGACAGCCATCGTCGAGAGGATTGGGCGTTTGCTGGCTCGGCTATATTTTTAGAATGCGACTTCAGTTGTTTGGGTATTTATCACTCACTCTGTCAATACATACATTCATCGGAATATATATTACAATGTGTATATGTTGATTATTGCCAAATCCGGGATAATATTTTGTCGAGTGTTTGTCAAAAGCATTAACAACACTCCACGACTCCTTCGAAGCTTGCCATCTGACGACAGCAGCGACGGCTCGACTTGACAACTCATGACCGAAGCAAAGGCGAGACTAGGCAGTCTCTTTGGGTCTAATGGGACAGGGGACAACACGAACGATCCGTTGAGGTATAGCGCTCCAAAGGAACCGATCAAGGCGGCGGCGACAGCAGCGCCAGCAGCCTCCGAGGCCGCGCAGAACATCATCTACAGCAGCACCGTCAATTTGTTCAAGTACGACGTGTCAAAGAAGTCGTACGCATCCTGCTCGCCTTCCCCCGTGGGTTGCGTCATTCTCGGCAACAACGCCACGTATTCGCTGCTCCTGTACAACGCCGCGAAGGAGCACCTGTCACGCTCTCCCGTGACGGTGGCACTGCAGGCGACGCTGCAGCCAGGGCAGTACGTCAACTTCTACGACGCCTCGGGTGACAACTTCTCGGCGCGGTTCTCCACGGACGTGGACGCGCAGACGTTCATCCGCACATTGTTCCTTACCAAGGTGCATGTGGGCATTTGGGGCGGGAACGCTGGCGCAGCCCCTACGATCTCGGCGACTGCTTTGACCAAGGAAGAGCTGTCAAGCCACGACGCGAATGCACGCGCGATCGTCGATGGCGACTCGGTGGGCGTGGCCTTGAGCGTTTGGCGCGTGGTCGGCAACATCGGGAGCTCTCCTCTGGACGTCGTGACCAAGTACGCGCCGTTTGAGAAGGTGTCGGCGACGGATGTGCGCAAGTTCCGCGTGGGGGACAAAGCCGAGCGCATTTCAGCCTTGGAGGAAGGCGTCGTTGGCATGAAGAAGGGCGGGACTCGAATTGTCTTGGCGCCACCGAGTAAGACCAACGGCAAAGACTGGTACATTCTGCAGATCGAGCTGGTCAAAGTCAAGCCGCACAACGCGACGGACCAGCCGTCGTCGTCGGCAGCTGCTTCGTCGCGGCGATCCAGTGAGTCGCCCCGCGGTGGTGCCACGTCATCGTCGAATGGCCAAGCAGCAACCACATCAGATCTGGTTGTATTTGAGCAGCAAAAGGAAGAGATGGAGAAACAGCGGCAGTCCCTGCTGGAGCTGCAAAAGCAAGTACAGCAGCAGCAGCAGCAAGCTGCCAATGTGACGCCTGGAGTGAATTCATCACCACAACCACCCCTTCATCAACCGGCGCACATGATGTATCCGCCACACATGATGTATCCGCCGCAGCCGTACATGCCTTCCCAGTCGCCGCCGCCGTCTTCATCCATGTATCCGTGGGGAGGTATGATGGGCGGCAAGTCCGTGGACGTGCTCGTGTTGGAATTGCACTCGAAAGTCGATCATTTGATTCGCACATCCTCATCATCGTCGTCGTCGTCGTCGTCGACGACGTTATTGGGGCACACGGACGCCGGGCACACGCTGCGAGGAGTCGAACGTCTGGTACAAGAAAACGAACGCCTCGTGCACCAAATCGGCCTGCAAAGCCAGCAAGTGAACGCGTTTGAAACAAAGTGCGACGACCTGCAAACCACCGTGACCAAACTCATGGCCGAGAAGAGCCAGTGGAAGGAACAGGGACATTTGCAACTGGCCGAAACCGCCAACTTGACGGCCGCGCGCGACGCCGCCCTCCATCAAGCGAGCCGGCTGCACCAAGAAGTCCAGCAACTGCGGTACGCGCTGTACCAGACGAGCCAATCGTCATGTACGTCGAAACCTTGGCTAGTTGATTGCTGTTGGACACATATGCTTGAGGGCTGTGGGGTGGGTGGGGATCATGTCATATCCCGCAGGCTAGCCAGTCTTGCAATGACCGAGCTGTGCTACCGTCGAGCTGTGCTACCGTGAAGCTAGCTATCAACCAGCTGGCTACATAGCTACATGGCTACTGGTGGTTTGGCTATCAAACCAGCGAGGCTACTTTACTTGCCAACAACTTTGCTACATGGCTAGTCGTTGTTCAGCTATCGAGTGAGCTAGTACTAGCTACTTGCCAATGTCACTAGCTACTTGGCTATCTAGGCTAGCTGCTCGTTAGTTAGCCACTAGAGGGTTCACTTTGACATACTGCGAATGAATGGTTGACCAAGGATATGATAGATGTGTGTTTTGTGTAGCCGGCCAAGATGCGCGGGTGACGGAACTGCAGATGGAGCGCGACGCGGCGCTGGCCAACGAGTCGGCGGCGCGCGCGATTGCCGAGCAGGAACTGGCCCTGGTCAAGAAGCAGGCGGTGAACCTCACGTCTCTTCATGCGTCGGAAATGCAGTCGCTCCGGCTGTCTCATGACCAAGAGGTCGCTCGGCTGCAAACTGCTCACCACAACCAACTCGAAGCTTTGGAAGGCCAACTGGTCACCCAAGTAGCACAGCAGCAGCAGGTACAGTACAACATAGACGACGACGATAATATGACGACGGAGATGGAGAGGACCTGACGGTCTCTTGTAGCCGAGTCCGTCTGTGGATGCAAGGTTGCATGCCGAGAACGACCAGTGGAAGGAACATGCGGCGGCGGTGGAAGCGCTACAGGCCGAGAACGCGCTGCATATGGAGCGCATTTCCGAGCTCGAGCAGCTGCAGGCATTTCACGCGCAGGCCCGCGAGACTGAAGTGCTGGCGTTGAAGGCGCAGGTACTGTAGTAGTAGTTGAGCACATTCAACATGTCATGTGTGAACGAACGGCGGTAGGTGGCGGCGCTGGAGGCGAAAGTGGTTCATGAAGGGGACGAGGATGATGGCCTTGCTGGTAAGGAAGGTTCGTGTGCGCATTGCGCTGAAGCCGACGCCAAGGCGCACCAAGCTACAGTTGACGCATCGGTCAAGGAGGCGGCGGCGCGGCAGGCGCTGGAAGCCGCGGACGCGCTCAAGAAGGAAGCGCAGGAGCTGCTGCTCGAAGCGCCGCTTCCATCTCCAAACGTGTCGGAACTGTTTAAAGACGTGGTGAACGACATCTTTTACCGGTTTCAAGACATTTTCGAAGATGAAGTCGCGCTCGACGGCAACCAGGTGCTCAAGGACATCAAGAAAGTGCTCAAGCAAAGCACCAAGGAAGTGCTGGCCAAGGTAGAAGGATCGTCGTCCCCTGCCCCTGCGTAGTACGAAGAGTGGAGTAGGACGATCGCGTGGGGCCGTGGGAAGCTACCGTAGACTCGTCGTCGTTTGCTCCATGTACAGAATGGACGAGATAATGAATGTATCGAGGATGGATCGATGGATCGATGGTTCGATATGAAGTGATTCGATGTGGAAGACTACTTAATGCGACGCAATGCCATTTGCTTGCGCACGCGTCAAATCCAAAGGTTCCGCCTTGAGTTGCAAGAACAATTGCTTCATTCGGGTCAAGTCCACTTCGTCCGCGTCCGCCGCCGCCTTGTTGTTGTCCACGGCTTCGCCGCGGGCCTTGGCTTCAACCGCGAGGCGCTTGGCCGTCTTGGATTTTTGCGACTCCAACTCGACGAGGCTCACCACGCGCTCCCACGGGTTCTCGTTGGTCAAATCGGCCGTCAGCTTCTCGACCGTTGCTTGTTCTTGCGTGCGGTTCGCTAGCACCTTCGAGTCGCGGAGACGTTGTCGTTCCGTCTTGAACTGTTCCATGGCGGCAAGAGCCTTCTCGCGGTTCTCTTCGCCGACCTTTTCGTGCTCCAAGGCCGTTTCCGCGATCTTGCGCTCGTACTCCGCGTGGAATTCCCTACATGGCAGCGATAAGGCAACTTTTGACGACAGCACATGACATCACATAGAAACTCCAAGGTGTCCATGAACCTCCCCATGGAGAAGGAAGTAGGAACCGAGCTTCCTAGCATGAAATAGAACAAGGGGACGTACGCCAGAGCGGCGTTTGACTGGTCGAAGGCGGCACCGTCCATGATGTGAAGTCGAAAAAGTTGATTTGATCTTCCTTTCGGATATCAAAACTGCTTCGTGTTCCGCACAGTTTGATTAAACTGGATATTTGTATGCCACCCGTTATCCGGATCTTTCTCGCCAAGATCTGAAATTACGGGTATTTGAATGATACAGTCCCATGTGATCGCGGCGTTGTCGACGTCTCCATGGAGACATCATGGCGAAATGGATAGAGATGCATGAGATGATCGTCCACGAGTACATCCATGCTTCTTTCTGCGTATGAAGTCGACGCAGGGAAGCAGGTAGACTTGCGTCGACCGTACCGTGGCCACTCGGAGCAATACGTGTCCAAGGTACATTCCCCTCATTCGCATGATGCCATCGTGTAATCAAAGCCGCCGCCATGGAACGTTCCGATTAAACATCCATGTATGCTGCCGATGTGAACCGTTGAAACGCATGTGGATTGGATGGTATATTTAGCCAGGTCGCCCTTATCATGTTGCATTCCGACTTTGGCCAACGCACCATAGTATCACCATGAAGCGGCGCGAGAAATCGTTCGACACCAACACGCACAACCAAAAGCTGCCCGAGTACAATGCGCTGGCCGACCACAACTTGCGCCATTTCTTCGAGAACCGAAAGCTGCAGCACCATCTGTACGATGTAGGCATGATCGACAAGGCGGGACGGGTGATCGATCCCGACAAGCACAAGGGCAAGCTCGCGATTCTGCAGCAAGAGTTCAAGCACGCCGAGAAGGCCGAGTTGCTTCGGCAGCGCGAAGAAGACGAGATCCGGCGCCGCGTCCAGCTCCGTCGTCATGCTGCGCTGAACGAAGCGCGGAAGGAGGAGAAGATCAAGAAGATCAAGGACGATCGCATGCTCACCAAGCAAATCGTGGCGGCAGCCAAGGAGTACGCGACGCCACCGCCACCGTCGTCGTCCAAATCCACGTCGTCGTCGTCGGGGCCGCGGTCGTGTCTGTCGTCGGGGGAGCGAAGTAGCTCGGCGTCGGACAACAACTTTTGAATAACTTAACATGAACTCTTCCCAGAGCACAGCTCGTCCATCGCCAAAACTCCCTGGCGCGCCGTGGCCGTGCCGCGTTCGACCCAATACTCTTCGAACGATTGTGAAAAGAAGGGCAGAAGCGCATTCACACGAGACACCTGGGTGTACAGGGTGGAAGGTTGGGAAGGGCCCAAGATGGACTCCGCAGCAGCATAAGTGCAGATTTCATCCACGACGGCAATGGATCGGTAGGACAGATTGGTCGAACGGAGTTGGAGCGTCTTCGATACCGGATTGCACACGGACTCCTCGTACACATGCGAATAGTGCGTGCCAAGGATATACGTGACCCACGACGGGACGTTGATGGGACTGCACACTCCCAAGCGCGCGGTGTGGAGGCATCCTTGTTCGTCAATGAAGCGCGAGATCACGTCCATCTTCTCCACGTGAGGGAGCATTGGATGGGGGTACTTGCGCCAGAAGGCGGCGGTCACAACGTCCCACCCATAGGGAAAGACATGCTCCGATCGCTGGATTCGTCCCATGGTCTAAGGTTTGAAAAGTGCCGGATTTATGACCGAAAAGTCGAAGATATGTGAATTTTTAGTTCATAAAAAAGACTAAAAGTTATTTAAATATATTAATTAATTATTGAACCCCTGATGAAATAATTAAAGTGTGATATTATTGGTGCCACCCAGTGATCAAAACCCACAACAGCACTTCCGACGCCGCCGACGCAATGTATAGGACCGCCCGCGTGCTGCATCAATCGGCCCGATACATGCGACGACATCCAAATGCCTCTCGAGTTCCTTCCATGAACATGAAGGGCCCGCTTGGAGGTGGCATGGGCCGATCCAACGCCATCCGCGTGCTCTCGGTGTCCACCCTCGACCTCTTGTGCTGTCGTGTCCACCCACTTGACCTGAGGGTTCAAGCGCTTGAGTTCCACACGTTGCAAGACGACGATGGCCGATGACGTTTCCTTAACCCGTTATAATCAAGCCATCCCAGTGCCCAACCACCCTCACGCCGTTTCGTCGACAACCCACGAGGTTGGTTCCTCTACTTATTACCTCCCCTTCTAATCCATGGCAACTCTTTTTGACAAAGGTACAACAACCGAGTAACAAACGAGTTAATAAATCATTTGTTAAGGGCTTGCTCTAGTAAGAAGAAGTCGTGACGAATGCAAGGTGTGCTCGTTGCACCTCTTGCATATCCATTGTCATGGTCACGTCGTTTCAACGTAAACAGGCGACAGATTTTGCAAGAGGCGTCCCGACAACACACTACACTTCGCCTATAGATAGGCGCCGCTCACACACCAACACCTTATTCTTGTTGCACGGGGAACTCGAACACGACGTCCTTGGACGTCAACTTCTTGTACACGGTGGCGAACGTGTCCAACTTGGTTTCGACGTTCACTTGGTCCTTGGGGTCCAAGAAGACCTTGAGGAGCTTGGACCCATCAAGACGTACGCGGGTGCGCTTGCCGACGATTTCGGTGGGGTACACCAAGTCCTACAACACATATACTAAAGTGAGCATGAGGCATGGGAAGGCTAACCCCCAGAGGCCATCGCGCGCAAGACACGGACATATAGTCGAGATTGTGGACGTACGTCAAGGATCGAGTCTTGCACGGCGGTCAAGGTGCGGCTGCGGGCGCGGGGGGCGCTCACGTTGTGGCCGCGGGCATGGCCCTTGCCCAAGATGGTGCGCTGCGCAATGATCACGACGTGGCGACCAGAGAACTTCTTTTCCAATTCGCGGACGAGGCGGGCTTGGATCTTGTTGAAGTTCTTCAAGAGGCGGAACGGCACGAAGATCACGATCGCCTTGCGGCCACCGGGCACGTCCACTTGCTTGGCGGCGGTGATGTACAAGTCCTTCAAGTCGGCCTTGATTTCCGCGGCGGAGTTCTCCAACGCAACCAATTCTTGGGCGACTTGCTTTTCAAAGTCATCGGCGACTTGGCCCGCAGGCTTGACGATCTTGGCGGTGGTGGTGGCAACCATTCTTACTTTTGAGCAAAGGAATAATGTGGCCGCATCCTTAAGTCGGTGGCTGCCGTGATTTGGCTGGTGGGGGGCATACTCGGTTTTGATTGGCTATATTAAGTGAATTAGAGGTCGATAAGTACGGAAATAGTTGTATTTGATTGGCCCATAAATGTGTATTGCGAACAGATAATTGGCTTAGATTTAACCCAAGCGTACTTTGCAGAGTAGGAAAATACACGTTATCCGAATACAGAGTCGCGAATATCCGGATAAAACAAGGTGTAGATCATCAATCAATCAACATGCACAGCGCGGTCAGGGAATCGCTACTGTTCCTCGTCGCGGGAGTGCTCGAGATTGGCGGCGGCTATGGCGTGTGGGTATTTGTGAAGAACAAAGACTATGCATCGTATCGGCACATCCTGTTTGCGGTATTGGGCTCGATCGCTCTGGTGGCCTACGGGTGGGTCCAGAGCCTGCAGGCCATCGAGTTTGGCCGGTTGTTTGCCGTCTATGGTGGATATTTCATCGTACTGAGTCTGTTTTGGGGATGGACTGTAGACGGCAAGAAGCCCGACGTGGGCGACTGGGTTGGCTCGCTCATTGCGTTTGCCGGAGTCCTCGTCATGCTGTACTGGCCACGACCGGCCACACCGTAACGCACATACATGTCGTCCAGATCCCACATCGACAGTCCAACGAGTGTAGCGTGCGCATGGTCTCATTAACGACTTATGCACAACAACGACCTTTTCTACTTGATCAGCGGTTCGTAGCGAATACGGCGGTTCACGACACGTGGGGGGATCGACGTCATGGTCATTCCGACCACAATGCGCGGCGGCTCTGTCGTCGATGGCGGCATCAGCGTGCTGGTTGGGGGCAATAGCATGGTCACAAGGCAGATCACGATAGACACTGCTGCCAACATCAGCGTGCATGACGTAGTAACCAATCGACTTAGTCGTGCAAGATATAACTTCTCTAGAAATGAATATACAGTACATATTATGTATATATGTACCTGCAAGAAGGAAGAACATCACCATGGCAGCGCGGTTGGCCCACATGGTGAACGCAAGGCACGACTGATCCTTTGACGGAGTCATGGGCTGGACGCAAAGGCGGTCTTTCAACTGGTTTATCTTGGACACTGACGAAGGCGAGGCAAGTACTTGGTCACGTGGCGCCATGCTGATATCCAATGGCTTTGGCTGATTGTAGTTTGGTGTGTGGGGCGCTACTAAAGTTGCAATGACATACGGTAGTCACCCCATAAGCCATCGTTATATCTAGAATGACCATTCCCTTGATCGACTTGTTTATTATATAGCACAGTGCTGCCTAGTCTAGCTACTACATACAGTACATATTGTATGTCCTGGCTAGAAAAGAATCGTCATCCCGAATCGACGCTATTGGCTAAACACTAATTTTGAGTGGATTTGATTGGCTCTTACAGAAAGGACAAGCATATTCAACCAATCCGAACTCCAGCGTGATTCAATACTAGACTAACGTTAGTATTGATTAGTCAAACCACGCGAATTTTGGAAGTTTAAGTTATAGCGAGTTCACAATACACGTTGTGTCTCTTCTACACGCCCATCAACGCAAGGCTACGGATGCTGCACTCATTCGAACAGTAAGGCATTAATTCATCCCAATATATAATTGCCCATCGAAACGAGGAGTAGTACTGTTAGTAGTATCATTCTCGTCGGTGTAGGACTAGGAGCCTTTCAATCGAAACAATCTACTACACCATTTTGCGGTTAATTTCGACAAATATCTGGTATATTTCGTGGAATCCCATTTAAACTCGTGAAGCTTCATTATATTTCGCGACGACTTGGGCATTTCGTTTCGCGGGGATAATGTCGAATTCACTCATTTTATTTCGTGGACTGCCAGTATATTTCGCGATTTGCTCAGTTCGATTCGCAAACATCCGTTATATTTCGTGATAAGACCAATATATTTCGCATAAATGTTAACGCAATGGGTGTATTTATGCAGGAGTGACGACTGTAGGCTCCAACCACTTCGTCTCGGCTCTGTGTTCGAGGTGGAGAGCATATTCATACAAATGATTCACATCAAATCCTACTCAAATCGCCACTACTCATACATTACGTGGTATCAGAAAATACCTAGAATTAGACTTGGAATATATATGCTCCAGACACTGCATTCAGCTCCACCAGGAGGTGGCCAAATGAATGCAGGGAGTGGCTCACGAAGCAACGTCTTCACGCGGAGTTTCATTGCTGACCACAAGTTCTCGATTGGATTATTCACCATGAACGAGTATAGACTACAATAACGTCATCTACCCGTATTCCTATGCAAACATGTCTGCGTGCCTCGTCGTTATGGCTGACATTATGTAGTTACTAGGTCAGCATGCGTGTGCTTAGTGGGGTTTGAGGTGATGGAGGTTCATCGCCATCGGGGGGGATGAGGGGAAGGTTGGGATCCATGAGGAGGTACTGCATCGAGAAGGTTTGAATATGTAGTGCGCGAAAGACGGTTTCGCGCACATTTTTCTGATCAGTCAGAGCGAGTTGAAGTGAACGTACGAAATATAGTGGACTCATCACGAAATATAACGGATGTTTGCGAATCGAACTGAGCAAATCGCGAAATATACTGGCAGTCCACGAAATAAAATGAGTGAATTCGACATTATCCCCGCGAAACGAAATGCCCAAGTCACGAAATATAATGAAGCACCACGAGTTTAAATGGGATTCCACGAAATATACCAGATATTTGTCGAAATTAACCGCAAAATGGTGTACGTTAAAGTAGTGTACAATATGCTTAGGATGCTTGCGAACTTAGAATGCAGTCGCACGCGGCGTTGAGTCGTCTGATCTTGTCTTGAATACGCGCCAAGATTGCGTCTTCTTGGCGCTGCATGTCGTCCATGTCCCGCAGGAGGCCTCCAATGTGCGCGTCCATCTCTTCTTCGAACGTCCGGACGTTGCGCGGCTCTCCCCGCACAAACTTGTGCATGTGTTCCATGCATCTACACACAATATATCACACGACCTCATTTCTTCATCATCACATCCATCATCGTACTCAAACAAGTGCAGCGTCAGCGCCTCCACAAGTCTTGGATTGGTCCCATGTTGCTGCTGTTGTTTCTTGAGCCGGAACTGGGTCTGAATCAACTTGGCCGCGGCTTCGCGGCGTTGGCAGTCCCAGCGGCTCTTGTCGATGATGTACTTGACGCGGGATTCGTTGTCGGTGAGCTCCAGCGCCCCAAAGAAGATAGACTGCACCAACGACAAGATGAGCAACCCGCCCAAGATGCCGCTGAACGTCAAGAAGCCCCGGCCCGCGTACGTCACGGGCGCGTAGTCCCCATATCCCACCGACGTCTACATCCAAAGCAACTCCAATCACAATCGAATGCCACCTTGCAACAAATATACCAACTTCCAAGTATCTATATATATACATATATATATGTATATATATATATATGGTCGTTTTCTCAGTATATTTATTTATATATATGTGTCGTTCTTTCAATATAACTTTATATATTTATATATTTATACATATTTATATATATATTATTTATATATATTGAAAGAATAACCACATCACTAATATATATCCTACGAGGGTCGACAGGACATAGTACGGCCGACGGTTTGATCGAAAACAAATCCGAACACCAAGACAAGAATAAAAGAAAGAAACAAGAGTGCATGTCAAAAGAAAACATTCAAAGACCAACACTCAGACGTTCCGAGAGTGTTGGTGGACGTACAATCGACGCAGTGGTCATCCACACGGCGGTCCAATAGTTGAGCAGCACCGGTTGCGCGGGTCTACATGACGTGGCACGCTCAGAAGAGAGCTCCATATATATATATGGAAATATATAAATGTATAGGGAAATCTTTCGTACACTTCAAGGATGCGGATGATGGCGGCAGTGACAAACGTGACAAACACCAGCAGCGGGGCCTGCAGTTCCCATCAGACACAGTTGTCCAATTTAATTGCGAGAGCGAGATATGATTCATGGGATTACCACTAGTCGAGCAGGTTGGGTGCTAAAGATGGCTTTAAAGTGAAAGAATGGACTCATCGCGTTCACGTTCTTCAACGTGCCTATCGCGTTCATCAGGTACCGTACATGGGTCATCCATTCATAGCATCTCTACCAATGAACGCGGCCCACTGGGAGTATAGCGGCGACGAGCTGCGCATGTACCTGCCAAACAAGTAGATGCGCAGCACCATAAACACCCCTAGCATGGCATGTGAATGATCATGGAGAAAGTAGCGTGGATGTATCAAAGCCGACATGAGTACCAAATACGTCGTAAAAGTAGCTATATGACAGGTAACACGAGTTGCCTTGGATTCTCGTGATGAGGTTCTTGGGATGCCGACAGAGTGTGGCGTTGGCCTCGACGGTGTGCCGAAACTGGAGAATCGGGACCGACCCAGACAGCCCTGGAGGGATGTGGAACCCGCAGACGATCAACTCTAGCAGCAGCACCGGCCAGTACACGGACATCATGGATGCCGTGGGCGGCAGGATGTTCTGCAACTTGTAGATGTTGGTGTGCGATTGGTACCGACACACGATGAGCACGAGCAGAAGCGCCGTGGAGATGGATACGGCGGTCTTTAACGCCTCGGACAGAGGTGTCGACGGCGACTCGGCGACCATCACCACTTCGTTCTCGACCAGCATCAGCACCAGTCCGACCAGCGCCACCACGAACGCCCAGATCTCAAACAGCTTGCGATGGCGGTAGTTCTACAGAGCACATGAAGCAGCATGAGAGCCTGACGTCGTGTACGTCAAGATATGCTCGAGGAAGGATGGCATTACCTTTTTCAAGTTGTGGATCACATGCAAGTTCTGCACTGTCTGGTTCTCACTGAAGAGCTTGCGTACGGACGGAGACTGCAGCTGCTTCATGTACTTTTCCGATCCGGACAGCACGGGGGACGCAGACGTAGCACCAAGCCTGTCCTTGGACTTCGACGTCGTCGGACTCATCTCCACGGACGGGTCCATCATGGTTGCGCCTGTGTCGACTGTCGAGGGGTCGTGGTGGATGAAACCGAGGTTTCTGTATTCTTCTGAGTTCTGTACCCATTATATTATACATATGACTGCAGCAATTCTATATTTTGGATATTAATGTATCTAAAAGTACTTATTCCACCAATCAAATCCACTTACTTATACAATATTATCCAATCAACGTATAGCATATAATCATACAAATAACAAATACAACAGTCAATTATCCGGATAGCGTGTTTGAGTTTTGTTGCGGCATCAGCGCGCGCGAACGATGGACGAGCGGCTGACCCAGTACAAGCCGGCGCTGACGGCGTACTTTGATATCCATCCTGGCCCGGAAGTGGACATCCAGATCTTGCTGAGTCGATGCCCTCAATTCGCCACCCTTCTCATCCAGAACCCGACCATGTGTCTTCCAGTGCTCGAGTCAGCGTTCGCGCAGGGCTTGTCCACGACTGTATCATCATCACCGCAACAACTTCAATTGACCAACGTTCCGCCGTGTCTGAAGAAACGTGTGAGCGCACTTCGAAGCAAGGAAGCCGTGGGTCTCATGGGCGTGGAAGGCACGGTCGTGCGCATCGGCATGACACGCATGTTGGAGAAAGTCCGCCAATTCGAATGCGCAAAATGCAACACGACATGGGAAGTCACGTCCAAGCCCGAAGAGCAAAATCGCATGGTCGTCCCGGTACGCATCCGTCCTCACTATCTTCGTCGCGACAGGGCATGCATATTCGAGAGCGACGACGTGCCGTGATCACATGCATTGTCGTACTAGCGAGCGTGCATTTCCCGCGGAGCGTGCAAGTCGACCAACATTCGCGAGATCAAAGGCAGCAAGAAATGCGTGGATTACCAGGTACGACTGCTGCTGCCACTACTACAACTACTACGACTCCTCCTCCTTGTCGTCCATACTATAGTTAGTTTTATCGGACGTTTCCTTCTTGTATTGTGTTTCTTTTAACCAAAATGTGGTTCACTTTTGTGCGAATTTTTTGCCAAATCTATCGATCGATTGACTTTTGTATGTAAAAAAAGATCGTCCAGTATCACACTAATTTCAGTCACACACTAATTCGATGTGGAATTGGTCGAAGAGTGGATAATTTGATTGGCCACTTGATTCTTGATCTGGGTTTTTGATTGGTTGTATATCGATGATTGTCTGTTGATTTATTTGGTAATTCTGGTCATACTCGATGAAGAACACCCAAACCCTCCGAATATATCGACTTGACAATAATATATACTTTTGCTGTTGTAGACGATCAAGTTGCAAGAGCAAGTGTCCAAGTTGGGCGTGGGGTCGATTCCTCGGTCGATCATGGTCATTTTGGAAGGTTGTCATGACCCAGCATGAGGACCATGAGAGTGCTGCTGCTCTTCCCATGACTTGCACGAGGTACTCACTCGTATATGAAATGATCATGTATAGGCGCGTTGGTGGACAGCGTCAAGGCAGGCGACGACGTCGTGGTCGTCGGGACGCTGATCAAATGCTGGAAGCCTGTGATCAAGGACGTTCGATGCGACCTCGTACGTCTAACGAGGTTATATATATATATGAACAACAACGATATCATAAATAAAAATTAAATGATATTATTGTACTTTCAAGTGAAATATCGTGTTGTGGCGTGGTTTCTCGTTGGAATTTAAATCGATTTGATTGGCTACTTCAACGAGCTCAAAATTATTAGCCAATCAAAACCTTCTCAATGAAATTCAACCAATGAGATCGATTGTGGATCGGTTTGGTCGGCGCGATTCCATTGCACTCCCTCCCCAAATTTGTATCAAATGATGTTATGATTTGAATTTTCTTGTGCTTTCAAGCTCAATTTGGTATGTTAATTCGGTAGATTCGACGAAAGACGTGAAATTCACCTGAAATCGTCGACACGTCGTTTTACCTAAACTAAATATACTCCCTGTGAATCCGATATACAACGTTGAACTCTTTGTGAAATGGAGAAGCTTGGGGCAATGCACGTGCAATTTGATTGGTCGAAGGGTTTTTTTCGAAAATTTCATTGGCTACTTCGTTCCATCGATTATTATCGATTTGATACGGGGACGGGGGGGGATGCAATCGAATCAATCGACAATCGATCTGATTGGTTGAATTTCATTTAGAAGGTTTTGATTGGTTAATAATTTTGAGCTCGTTGAAGTAGCCAATCACTTTCGATTTCAATTCCAACGAGAAACCACACCACGACATTTCGCTCGAAAGCACAATACTTCGAAGTATTTTTTCGATTCGATTGGCAGCCCCAGTCTATTTTGAAATCGAATTAATTACTAATATATAATTCCAGTTCGAATCGACTTCTATGAATATATCGAGTGGATTGGACGTTTGAGGTGACGACAGAGTCTTTTGACGTAGGAAACAGTGATCCAAGCCAGCAGCATTCGGCTCAAGAACGTCAACGGCGCGGCGCGGGCGATGGTCACAGACGACTTGCGCCGCGAGTTTGATCAGTTTTGGCATGCTCATCACGACACGCCGTTGGCAGGTCGGGATGTGATTCTGTCGAGCATTTGCCCCCAAGTGTATGGGCTGTTTATTGTACGGTTGGATATATATATTTGTATATATATATTGTAATGTGTGTGTGTAGGTCAAGCTGGCCGTGGCGCTCACGGTGATCGGCGGCTGCGCGTACGTGGACGACCGAGGCATGAAGACCCGCGGCGACTCGCATATGCTCTTGATTGGCGATCCCGGCACTGGTAGATATTACGACCCACACCGTCGATCGAGTGTTTATTTTATATGTATTTATATATTAATATACAATATTGAAGTATATATATACACACTGACTGACCGTTGATTAGGCAAGTCGCAGTTTCTCCGCTTTACGGCGGAATTGAGTCCGCGGTCAGTCTTGACGACTGGTATTGGCACAACGAGGTACAGTAATATATATATTACGCTAATTCTATATACAGTATATATATATATATATATCACAATCACGACAATGAACGGACCGATATTGTAAGTTTGGGTATTGATGTTATAGCGCTGGACTCACTTGCACGGCAGTCAAGGATGGTGGCGAGTGGATGCTCGAAGCCGGCGCACTTGTCCTAGCCGATAGGTACTACTGTACACTAACAATTGATAAATGAAGAAAAATCTATTCACTTTTAAACACCAGTCCGATCGAATCTCCAAAAGCAAATGATATATTGTGTGCGTGTTGTGTTTTGAAATATTGACATCTGATTCAAGTATATATATATATATATATATATATGACGAGAATGGACTTAGAGGGGTGTGCTGCATCGACGAGTTCAGCAGCATCACGTCACACGACCGGGCGTCGATCCACGAAGCGATGGAGCAGCAGACGCTCAGCGTGGCTAAGGCAGGCCTCGTGTGCCAACTCAACACGCGCACAACAGTGTTTGCCGTCACCAACCCCAAAGGCCGGTACGATTATCTCTAAATAAGTACATGATACAAACCAATCAACATAAATTAATGAATGGCCTGAGAGTGGAGCAATAACATATATATATAAATATATATTTAATGTAGATACGACCCAAACGCCGACGTGTCTGTCAACACTGCCATTGCAAGCCCACTGCTGAGGTATACGATACTTACTACCTCTATGTGTCAATATACTCGATCTGACTTCTTGTGATGTTCATTGGGGGGTTTGTGAAATATATATATATATATTGATATGCAATTGGAGGTGATTTGGATATAAAGTACAGACACGAGCTGATAATATATATATATATCCTTCTCATGACCTTCCTTCTTGATCATATCATACTCTAGTCGGTTTGACATAATTTTGGTGCTGTTGGACACGGTGCACAAAGAGGTACGTTGATACTATTATGACGTCACATCCTCATCCATGTCGTCGTCGTCGTCTCTATCAACACTTGAGATATTGTTATAGTGGGACGAACGAGTGTCGGGATTCATCTTGGACCAAGCCGCAGTCACGGCAGACGTAGCCATGCCATCCTCGTCGTCGTCGTCGTCGTCGTCGCTTTTCACTTCCGAGCCCTACAACTCAGGTACTACCGACGCTGCTGCTGCTGCTTGTGATCATCACGAGACTCGGATATGTGGACAGACCTGTCGCAACCCCCCCATCCTTGCCCTTCCTCGTTGGACCACCAAAAAAGATGGAGCGTGGCCAAGTTGCAAGCATATTTCTGCTACGTTAAAGTACGTCGTTCGTTGTTGTCGTGTGTATACTTTGTGGATTCATGTATATATACAATAATATATATATATATAGGAATCGTTCCATCCGCGACTGTCCCGCAGTGCCATGACGGTGCTGCAGCGATACTACCAAATGCAAGTACGACACCAACATAATGAGTGCCGACCTCTCTTGTGTATCTATCTCGAACGGGGGCATATTTCATCTGTCTAAATATGATAATACTTGTCACCATACTGTAGTAGTAGTCATGATGAGTGAGTGTAGAGGTCGTCGGACATGCGCAACGCCGCGCGGACAACGATTCGCCTCCTGGAGAGCTTGACTCGGATATCTCAAGTGCGATAATGTCGCCATGTGTTGAACGAGAATACATGCCTGGCACAACAACCTCATGGAGTACGCTTGGCGTATATATATAGGCGCATGCAAAGCTCATGTGTCGGCACGAAGTGACCGTGCAGGTAGGTACATTCATACCTAGCCGCCATGATGATGATGCTCATGTATGGGATGGCAGGATGCGGTCGTGGCCGTGTACATCACTGAAACGTCCAAGTCGGCTGATTCGATGCTCGGCTACGAATCTGTGCTCCACAAGAGCTTCAGTGCGGACCCCACGACAGAGTACTACCAGCATGAACACGTGATCTTGAACCACTTGGTACTCACGGAACTCGCCACGACACCGCCGCCATCGACGTCTCCACGCAATCCCTCCACCGCAGCGCCCGTTAGCCAACAGCATACGCACATTTCGTCCCAGGTTGGTGGGCAGCATGGACACCAACCTCGCGGAATGCACGGCCTCAAGTGTCGCTTGTGGGGATATTCGATCAATAGGCTAGGACGACTCGAACAATGCAAGCCACGCGATGGGGCCAAGCTGTGGAGGCCCACCGAAGCAGCCAAGTATCTTGTTCCCAATAGTTTCGTGTACCTGATGGTGATACGATCGCTTTTGTAGAGACCTACGACAGCGTCACAACAACATCAAGACGAGCATGACGATATGGGGCCACCACCCACGCAAACGCGCTTTGCGGTCAAGTGGAAGAAGTTCCGCCGAGACGATTCCGATACGAGCATGTTTTAGCAGGAATGGTGCCATTCCCTAGACCGTTCGAGTGTTGCCGCGAATAGTTCTACTGGAAGTTACCGGTGTCGAGCTCGTTCGAAGGATTGAGTTCTGCGCAGTATGCCACTTGTCACCCGTCGTTTCATTTTGACTTCATCCTGTTGGACGACGTTCCACATGAAACAACGTTAGGTGGGATAAAGTTCAAACCATGAAAAAATGTACATGACAATGGGGAGCCCTCCTTGCGTTGCTATCACGCAATGAGGATCCCGAATATTTGTGGCAGCTTGCCGCCAAACTAACGCCGACATCTGTGCACATATGGGCCCAACGCATCTCTAGCTCTAGAGTTCATCAGGTCCCAAGACATGGGATTGCAGATCGCTATGCTTCATTCTCCACAAACGGGCTCGACATGGAGGATCCAACCTTACCTGCTGCGCTAGGAGCAACTAAGGTTGTCTCCTTCTCATGCTCCTTGTCCGTCAACTTTGCAGAGGTCCTTCACCGGCAGGTACATACTTTGGTCCGTCCGACGTGAAAATGGAAATGACGTCCCCGACGTGGTGGCGCAACTTGAAGTTGAAGGTCAAAACCTCTTATAATTAATACTGTACAGCCACGAGGTATCGATTCTTAGAGTATCTTGGCGCACAATTCGACGTGTCGAGTCAACGCAAAACAAGAAGATCCAATGACATCGTACCCGAACGGCTTCCGCGAGTGCTGGGGAGACTACCGCGAGGAGGAAGACCTGGAAGTCGCGTCCCAACAGCTGTACAAGCACCAGAAGTCTCTCCCGAAGCTGCCCGTGCCGTCGTTGGCCGACACGTGTGCCTTGTACCTGCAAACGGTGCGTCCCCTCACGACGGATGCAGAGTTCGTCGCAACGAAAGCGGCTGTCGAGGCTTTTTTGAAAGGTCCATTGGGGCCGGTCCTTCAAAAGCGCCTTGAAGCACGCGCGGCATCGCGACCCAACTCGTCGTACTTGGCCGAGTGGTGGAACACGTTGGGGTACCTCCACGTGCGGGATCCCGTCGTGTTCAACGTGAGCTACTTCTTCCATTTCAGCGACAGTGTGCACCTCGCGCAGCGTTCGCAAGTGGGTCGAGCTGCGTCGCTACTCGTGGCGTCGATGGCGTTTCGGAACCAAGTCGCGTCGGGCACTCGGCCGCCGGAAACGTTGGGGAAAGGCCAGACTCCGCTCTGCTCAACGGCGTACAAGTACATGTTCAACGCGTGTCGCATCCCTCGCCGCGACGCCGATTCGTACAGGATCTACGACCCATCGACCCATCACCACGTGGTCGTGATGCGCCACAACAAGTTCTTCAAGGTGCATCAAGGTCCGACGCCGCTGTCGTTCTTGGAATGGACGTCTATCCTCACGCACATTTTGGACGTGGCGGGGTCGATCGAGTCATCCGTCGGTGTCTTGTCCTCGGAAAACCGCGACGTGTGGGCCGACGCACGGACTCAACTGCTGGCCGATGGCAACGCCGCCACTCTGCGCGACATCGAGTCGGCCGTGCTCTTGCTCTGTCTGGACGACGACGCGCCCACATCCCGCACGGACGTATCCCGCGCGCTGTGGCACGGGAATGGCCGCAATCGCTTCTACGACAAGTGTATTCAGCTCGTCGTGTTTGGCAACGGCAAGGCGGGCTTGTTGGCCGAACATTCCATGCTGGATGGCATGGCCATGTCCGTGTACGCCGACTTCATCCTCACGGGGCTCCACAAGCAAACAATCGACCTGGGGGACACCACGCTGACCCACGCAGCGCTCGTGGCGCGCCTGCCGGCCGTCACACCGCTCAAGGTCCACATGTCGGCGGCAACGTTGCAAGCGATCGCGTCGGCCGAACGCACGTTTGACGCCACCGTCGCCGGCCACGACGTGCACGTCGAATCGTTCTTTGGGTATGGCAACCACGCGATCAAGTCGTTTCAGTGCAGCCCCGACGCGTTTGTCCAGATGGCTATCCAGCTGGCGGTACGCCAAGTGTCTTCCCCCTGGCTGTATGGTTCATGTGGTGCATGCCTTTGCTTCGTTATCTTTGGAACTCCATGAGGAAGGATGTTGTGAACGAACGATGCATGAGCCATGTTGATCTGTGGTTGCGTGGATATATAACATATAATATATACATGTATAGGGCCGAAAGCACTGGGGCAAGTCAGTAGCTACGTACGAAGCATCGCAAGTGCGCGTGTTCTTACACGGACGGACAGAAACCACGCGCTCTTGTTCGAGTGCGAGCCATGCATTTGCCAACATCATGGTGCAAACCAGCCCCGTGGACCAGCTGTCCGTCAAGGTAACGCTGGGGTTGTTCTATCCTTGTATATATAATTATGAATGCCCCATCCACATGTGTAAACAAACCCACTGCTCGAGTGTTTATTTTTGGCTTTTACTGCCTGAACAACAAACAATATTGCTTTTTCACGGCACAGGCGGGACTGTGTCGCGATGCATGCAACGCGCATGTCAAGTACATGAAGATTGCGGCGCAATCCAAGGGCGTGGACCGCCACTTGCTGGGCCTTCGGCTGTGCCTGCAACCTGGCGAGTCGGCCGCCCTGTTTGACGACCCAGTGTTTGCCCGGTCCAAGTATTGGCAGGTACGACTGACTGCCTGACGCTGCGGCATGTGGTCATCGTTCATGGGACAGATTTCCACGAGTCACTTGACCCACGACTTGTTTGACGGGTGGGGATGGGGCGAAGTTGTGCCGGATGGTGTCGGGATTGCGTACAGCATCAAGAAGAACTCTGTGCATTTCAACATTGCGTGCCGCAAGTCCATCGAAGGCCAGCCGTCGGTGGCGCGGTCGTTTGGCCACTTGCTCGAAGAGAGTTTGCTTGAAATGCGCCATGTGATGGAAGCGGACCAAGCGCTCAAGTTGACGGCCAAGCTCTAGATGTCCTCGTCGTAGATGTTGAATGCGACGTGGACACGAATACGGACGGCATGATGAAACATGAGCAGGAAACGTATTGTCCTTTGTACGCGTGAGCTACTTACTACATTATGCCTGGGCTAGTAGTTGGACGCTCGGGGTTGGTATATTGCTCGACTGGTGTAACTACTTCGTGGTTGGGACGACGGCTGGTACTGCGGTGCGCCGCTGTTTCGTGGACTCTGACGGGGACTGTTGTCGGCAAAGTGATGTCGACTGGTGTGCTGTGCGTAAGGCGGACTCGCTTTCTTGTGGTGGCGGGGGGACGAGTTGCTTTGGTGGTGGTTGTGGTGGCCCGATTGGGCATAAAGCGGAGTGTGGTCGTCTTGGTATGTGATGGCTCGGGGAGACGGCGCCCCCGCCATCCACTTGTTCCACAAATCCGCATCATCACTTCGTCCCTGCGCCTTCAATGATTCCAACTCCCGTGTCAAGTCAGCTTCCATCTGCATGCGTTCGATCTCTGCTAGTAGTTCGTTCATCTCGTCGTCGCCGCCGTCGTCGTCATAGTCTTGAGACGGGTACGCGTTCGGGTCATAAGACTCCTCCACGTATTCGTCGTAGTAGACCTTGTTGTCTGTCGGCACCGGAGGTGGCGGCACACCCCACGTGCCAAACGTCGGCACAAATGACGCGGCTTTCGGATTTAGCTTCATCTTCTTTCCTGGTGGCGACGGAAGTGCCTTTCCGTCACACCCCTACCGATATCCGGATTAACTTCCCTTGAAGAAAACATTGCGTGCGTTAAATGTTTTTGCGTCAAATATAATCCAATCAACGAGAATAACGTGTTTCCCATTGTTCGTCGTCCGGATAATTCGACTACAACAATTCTAGCCATACTGTACCGGTAGTACTAGCTAGTATACAGTGGAGTATTACTACTCGTAGTGAGTACTTACACTGTACGAACCACGTGTCTATGAGAAGCATTGCCCCAACATAGCAGCAACTGGGCCATAACATAGCAGCAACTGGGCCATAACATAGCAGCAACTGGGCCATACATAGCAGCGCAATGGGCATGGCTAAAAGGAGCGCAAGGTGTAGCACTGTAACGTTATGGCGTCGTCGTCAAATGACCATTTTCGCTTAGTCCGAGGATGATAGGGGCGTGGAGATGAAGGGTGTGGCATTCCCCAACACATCATATGCACCTCCAAAGGAGATGGCGACCTCTCGGGTAAATATCTGTTTATATAGAACTGAGTATACCTCAACGATATCGAATAAGAACTCAAAGTTCTACCTTGGGAGGCAGCGTTGATTAAATCGTGGCATTTCATTGGTCGACAAATCATTCTTGCGAGCTTTGATTGGCTCAATTTTCAAACCGAGAGTTGCGTGCATCGCAAGTTCAAGTTGGCCGCCGCGAGCCAAGATTTCTGGCATTCTCCAATTCTCCAGGTCATTACAAATGCCATCTCACGCCGCCATGAAGCTGAACGTCCATGCGCCTCCCTTCTACCCCACGCTCGGCTGGAAGACTGCCATCACGGACGACGTGATCCAGGCGTTCAACATCCCGTACTCCCCCGGCGTCGTGAACGCCGACGGGTTTGTCATCCTTGACCAAGAGTTCTACACCCGCGAAGTCCCCGACGAAGAACTGTTTGACCCGGCGTTCTACCCGTTCACGCAAACGGACCTACGAGAGCTGGAAGCGTGTGACCAAATGAACGAACTGCTCGCGGAGTTGGAACTGCTGGACATGCAAGAGGAATTGCACCGCAAACTCGCGGACAAATGCCACGAACTCAAGGACAACCGCCGCAGCCAAGAGTCGACGATCTGGAACATCTTGATGAAGACGTCCAAGGACGAAGAAGCCGCGTTTCGCGCGCTACGCAACAAGAAGCTCACGCCCACGCATCAACAGCACGCCAAGAGCCCACGATTCAGCCGTGGCCTCAACCAACCCCGCCATTTCAATTAAACCAAACTCCCATCGTCCCAGTAGAGATTTAGCAACACATTTAAAATAATATTAAGAATACAGGACCCTTATTGAACTTCTTGTCTATACCACAGTGAGCACTTGGAACGCTTGATCGTTGAACTCGTCCAGGATTTCGTCCTTGGCGGCGCGCATGGAGTTGGTGACTTCGACGTCCCAGCACACAAACACCACCTTCGCGTCCCATCGATGGGTCTTGACGAAGTCGCGGACGGCGCGCATTGCCAGCTTGGTCGCGGCCGAGAGCGGGAACCCCAGCGCCCCCGTGGCAATGGACGCCACCGCCACACATCGTACTTTCCGTCGTCGCGCTTGTTCGAACGCGTTCAAGTAGGTCTGGTAGAGCAACGCAAAGCTTCCGATGGCATGGGGAGAAGGCCCGACGCAATGAATCAAATGAGATACGCCCGCATTGAACCCCGGGGTGACCACGGCATTGGATTCGCGCCCTTGGAAATGCAAACTCTCGACATACTCGTCCAAACCGGACCCTGCGCGGCGGAACACGGCGACGGCGGCCCCCGATCCTGCGTTTCGAAGAGTGTAGTTGGTCGGAAACACAAGGCAGTCCAGGGGGGCCCCGTCGATGTCCACAACGCGACCAATGTCGCCTTGACGGATGTCAACCTTGGAGAACAACGTCCGCTCGCCGTACGTCTCGCAGAACTCGACAAACTCATCCGACGGATGGAACCCTTTGCATGCTCGGAAGTTCGGGACACCTGACGCGGGTGGACACAACGCCGCCGGGGGAAAGATGCGCTTCGCACCAAAATGCGTTTCGATGAGGTCTCCATACACTTCGACGTCGGTCGCCACGTCCCACAAGCTTGGAGTCGAGAAGACCACGAGGCAGACGTTGAACGCCGTGTCGAGGTCGCACATGCGGACAATCATGTGCCAGATCTCCGGGATGGGAATGCGCCCATGGTTAGATGTACCGCCCACGCGGCGCGGCTTTTTAGGCGACGACATCCTCAAGAATGCAATCCTAACTGTGGCGGTCAACTGGATTTCGTATCCGGTATTGCTTGGTGTTGGTCCTTTTATCCGGATTAGGTTTGGAGTGTTGGTCCCTTACCAAACGTTTACATGAAATGCGTGGACGACCTTCATGTCAACATGCATACAGTACGCTGCTTCACTGCAGCTTACATGAATTCGTGCAATGCTATTGAGCTCAGACGACTCATTACTGCATTGAACTGCGCACTTGATATCTAGCATGAAGGGCAAGCACTATCTTGAGCGGCAAGGCGGAAAGCTTACTGTTAACGTTACTGTTCTTGAGCAAATAAAGATTGAATATTCATGCTAGCACAATGGGGGACCCCCAAAAATCACATAAACGCAAACACAAACACCGCACAAGGCAAACACATGTGGTGACACAAGCGTAGTACTTCGATATAACGTTAGTACTAAGTATGAGAGCTTCATACTAGTATGGCTGAGGCAAGAGCATCTTGAAAAGCACGAATTCATTACTATATACAGTAGTGCTCTTACTGTTAACGTTAGTATTACTAATACTACGTAGTATACAGTACTACTGTATATTAATTACTACTAGTACAGTGTACTAAGTTACTTCTGAATTTGGTCAGCTAATTGTGGATGACATGAATTCGAACGATAACCTAACAGCTCACAATAAACAAGGAAATCGTGTGAGAGATACCTAATTTAGCCTTGAAATTCTACATATTTAGGATATTGAATGCCTAAATAGGGTAGATGTTATGCCCATATCCTCATAATAAGCGGATAGCCAGACTTTGATCCACGGAAATGTCCCTTCAAACAATAGTAACTGTATCTTAGGTGCCTCATTTTTGAATTCCCCTCACACCACCAGCATGCCGATCACCGCGTACAAAGGAGTTGTCGTCCACTCACTCGCATTGGGACAGCTTGAGATGCTGAACCCAGGACTCATTGGGGTCAACGAAAAAGGCACGATCGAATACGTGGTGGACTTGGCGACGCATTCCCTCGATTCGGTCGCCTTTGACAATGTCCGTCCTCGCATTTATTGCCGGGTCTGGGGTGCACCTTCTCACGCCATCGTCCGTGTTGTGTGTAGCTCGTCGACTACAACGACAAGCTCCTCATTCCTGGGTTCATCGACGGGCATGCTCACGCGCCGCAGTACTCGTTCTTAGGTGTGGGCATGCACCTCCCGCTCTTGGACTGGTAAGTTCCCTGGAAGTGCAAGAACACCCCGTTGTATTTGACATGCCACGACGCGTGTAGGCTCAACACATATACGTTCCCCCATGAAGCAAAATTCGCCGATCCAGCGTACGTCACGATCGCATGCAAAACGCGACTTTGTTATGTCCATGTTGGTCTCATGCGCGGTTGTAGATATGCCAGGAACATGTACACCAAGGCCGTGACCCGGCACGTCCTCAACGGCACCACGACCTGCTCGTACTTTGCCACGATCCACCTCGAAGCATGCAAAGTTCTCGCCGACATCGTGCACGACATTGGCCAACGCGGGTACCTTGGGAAGGTCAACATGGACCGCAACGCGACGCCCGAGCTGACGGAATCCACCCACGGATCGTTGGCCGACACCACGTCGTTCATTGAGTACATTGCAACCAAGCACAACTCGCTGCTCACACCCGTGATCACGCCCCGCTTTGTCCCGAGGTCCATCGTCCATCACCCCGATTCCGACGTTCACGTATCTTGTAGCACGTCGTCGGCCCTCATGACTGGCCTCGCCGCTCTCTCCAACACGCACACGCTACCAATCCAATCGCATTTGTCTGAAAACGCCAAGGAAATCGAATGGGTCCAGGCGCTGCACCCCGACTGCTCCAGCTATGCCGAGGTACGTACGTACAGTTTGACTAACTCACTCCATGTACTAGTAGTAGTATTCCTAGACATGATTTTGTGGCGTGCACCTAGGTGTACGACCGCCATGGCCTCCTGAACGACCGCACGTACATGGCACACTGTATTTGGTGCACCCACGACGAACGGTCGTTGATGAAGAATCGCGGCACAAGCATGATCCATTGTAAACCCAACACTAATATTGTGCTTTCGAGTGAAATTTCATTGTGTTGTGGTTTCTCGTTGGACTTGAAATCGATTTGATTGGCTACTTCAGATGAGCTCCAAAGTATTCACCAATCAAAACCCATTTCTCAATGAAATTCAACCAATCAGGTCGATTGTAGATCGGTTTGGTTGGCGCGATTCTCCCCATGTTATTTGTACCAAATCGACAATATGTGTCACTAATATGTCACTATTATGTATGTATGCAGGTCCAAACTCAAACTTTTCCTTGTCAAGTGGTGTTCTAAACGTACGCCAATTGCTTAACGAAGGCGTCAAGGTGGGGTTGGGCACGGATGTGTCGGCAGGGTACTCGACGTCGATGCTGGACGCCATCCGCCACGCCGTCATTGCATCCAAAGTGACGGCGCTCACATCGCCGACGCACCAGCCATTGACGTATGCAGAAGCGTTCCACTTGGCCACAGTCGGCAGCGCCGCGTGCCTCGGCTTGCATGATGTTGTGGGCAACTTTGTCCCAGGCAAGGAGCTCGACATGCTGGTCGTGGATCTAGGGAGCATCAACAGCGCCGTTGACATACACGACCACGACGACTGCAGCAGCCGGTTTCAAAAGTTCTTGTTCTTGGGCGATGACCGCAACATTGTCCACGTGTACGTCCGCGGCCGCCAGCTCGTACACCTCGTGCAAACCAACGGCACTGGATCGATCAAATAGATACATGGACGTCGTTCAAGTACAACACTTCTACCTGGACCTCTAGACACACTCATATCCATCATCTCTCGACTGGAACCGCCGCCGCCGCCACATGAAAAGCAAATGTGTTGTCGTAATCATGTATGGCGGACCTATTTCATACTTCGAAGTAATTCTCACTGCGCTCATGGGTACTATAGTTAGTTACTGTACTTCGACGTACTAGTACTACCTACTCATGGGTGTATCAAATCGACAATATATCGTTGATTCTTCATCGTGCGTTAACCGAGCCCGAGACATTTGATTGGCTAATTATCCACTTCGAAAAATCGAATATGGATTACAGCCAATCCGCGACTATTAATTTCAGATAGACCAATGGGAGAGGTCGATGCATCCACACTAAATTAATTCAGTCCCTCAAATACATACACTATTAATACAAACTAACTAGGTAGTTAGTATTTCGAAGTACTACGTAGTAACTAACTATAGTTAGTAAATTTGGGGAGGGGGTGCAATCGAATCGCGCCGACCAAACCGATCCAGAATCGATCTGATTGGTTGAATTTCATTTTGATTGGCTAGTAATTTTGAGCTCATCTGAAGTAGCCAATCAAATCAATTTAACTTCCAACGAGAAACCACAACACGAAATTTCACTCGAAAGCACAATACATGTGTTTTGAATGTCTTGTAATACTACGTAGTATATATGTAGTTCTACTTGAAAGCTATGTTTAGCCGACGATACAAAAGGCTTTGAATTCCATTCTTGCGTGGAATACTAGTATGTCGCAGCGGGTAGCGCATGCGTCTGTTCACGCGGCGGTATCCAAGTCCTTGTGTGTCCTGTCGGCGAAGCTTTCCGTCGACTCGGCATGTCCTTCGTCCAAACTTGTGCGTGACACACTTTTAGAAGGCTTCATCCTAGCCAGTATCAGCAGCAACTTGTTATCTTCGTAGGCTCGCACGATCGAGCAAGTGAACAAGCAGCATCGCATTGCACAGCAGGTGGATCGCCGGACGCGGAATCAGCGCGAAGATGTGAGCGGGCGGCGGCTCACGGACGACGAAAAGGCCATGGCCGCCCACCATACGTTTGTACGATGGCATGACATGTTGGTTACTAGTATATGCTATCGATCGACTCATGGAGTAGTGTAGACATTGGTTCTGATGGACGGAATGCGATTGGTTTCCATGTACGTCGAAAACAACAAGCAGCTTCAACGAGTCCGACAAGTGCCAGCAACCCCAACCCAGCCCCATCAAGTGGAAGGAGGACCGATGATGGCTATTGATTCACAACTGACAACGCTGTCGTGGACACCAACGACGACGGGGGACATTGGATGGTGGCGCTCTTGGCTGTTCTACTCATCCCCGGTCGTCCAAGTCTCGTTTGAAAGCGTGACCTCCATTGAGCGAAGCGACGAATGGCCACATGCCTTGACCAAGCCAGCCGCGCCTGAAGTGTCGCCCGTGCATGGTGTGTGGGTAGACACCCCCACGCTTCGCCTCTGGCTTCAGTGCCACGATGAGGCGGAACAAGTGCAAGTGGTGACGAGCTTTCAACGCTATGTTCAGTCTGCCAAGAAGCGAACGGCGGACAACAATAGTACTCGACACAAATGAATGCATGATTCGGTTGAGGCCACACATGGGGACCGAAGAAGCTCGCATGGGTTGATACAACCCGTGATGGGATAAGGTGCTGTACCTTGACCCCCGCAACAAACCCAATCCCTTGCAATGTGCTGTACATGCCAGACGTTGCAGGACAATTGATTTTCACCAATCCTGGTAAGAGATATTGCGGTATTTGGGGATTTCTATTGGCTTACAACAGCGCCACTGTCTCAGCCGATGACTGGCGCCCCACGTTACAATCACTTGAGTCGAGACGAAAGGTCGCGATCTTTCGTATTCGGATCCGGATATTGTCGTTCCTAACAACAACTATCGCCATGCCTGACGCCATGCAGTCATCGTGGCCGTGTAGGAGATAGAATCATGCGAAACACTCCATTTCCACATCAAAGCACCAACCTCGCGCACGTTAGAGTGTGTCATGTCGTCGACCCACGCAACAAGTAATACCTTGTGGTTTGTATCGACTGTCTGACTGTATCGATTGAAGTGGTTTCGGCTCGTGCTAAAGTGCCCGAGCCAAAGTCCCTAGAACCACACGGATGTCAAAAGTGTGAAACGGCGACCTTGGCACTTTGCACCAATCCAAGCGGTCGACAACTTGATAACCAGTACTAAAAATACACCTGAACCGCGAGTTGGCGTGAGTTCTCCACAGCAAAACCCAATATTATTCTCGAATGGCGTTGCCTAAGGTTCCTTCGCCCAGGCAGCAGGCCCTACAGCAGCAGCAACAGCCTGTGACCTTGTACTCTAGGGGGGCGTTGCCGAACGTGAGTCCGACTTCGTCGCCGCGGACGCCGTCGCCACCGAAACCCAGACTTGTACCATCGTGGGCGTCGAGAACGATTTTCACTAACCGCAACTGCGTAGGAAGAAGTGAGACCGCCCCCATCGCCCAACACCAGCAGTCAACCGCAACTGCCATCTCAAAACCACGTCGCTCGTCCGTGTCCAGTCAATCAACAGCGCACCATGCGACCAGAAGACTTCCGCGGCATGGCGATAAAAGAAGACGGCGAGAAGGCAGCCCATCGTTCATTTGTACTGCGACGATGTGTCTATCTATACCTGTCGATACCCCAACAAATTCCTCAGGATGTGACGTAGGTGCGCCAACTCGTCGACGGCAGTATGCGGATACCAGTGCGCAATCCCCGCCGTGGGGACTACGATATCATGCAAGTGTCGATCGATGCACACCTAACGCTGCTGACGTGGTCCCCGTTGCTGTCTTCCCCGGACGCCCGTCAAGCAAGTTCTGCGCAAACTCTAGAGCTCGAGGATGTCGTGTCCATTGTGCCATGGACCCACAAAATGCCCACGAAGAAGCCGTCCGCGGCGGAATTGGAAATGGCGTCCAAGGGCGGGTGCTGGTACTTTGGTGTGTGTGTGGCCTACACAAAGCAGCAACGCCCCCAGCAACTCATGTTGCTCTGCCACAACGCCGCGGAACAAGAGCAACTCGTATTGAGTTTTCGCACGTTGATTCGAAATGCCAAGCAACGCCGGAGCTCGTTGCAGCTGGCGGACGCTGCGCGGCTCACGCCTGGAATGACCGCATCGCACATGACACCCACGCAACCTGCCATGCCGTCGCACCACATTCCGTTGCTAGTGCGCCGTTGAAAAGACTTCGAGCGGGCGACATCATCGCACTCATGATGGAATACAGAGTATATGGACCATTTGATTTGTAGGAGACGCTAACGTAGATGGCCAGTTTATGGTGCACTTGAAAGAGACTTCGTTGTAGAATGCAGCTTACTCGTCTCCCAGGACCGGGATTTCGATTCTGAAAAGGGCTGCATGAAGCCGAAAGGTTGGGCATTCTTCTGATTATTTAATCGGCTTGAATAGACTTCAGCTTAGCGTTCATTTACTTCGAATCCACTCAAGGCAAAATAGGAGGGACGGGTTATGGTGCACGGTTTAAGCTTAAAATATGTATGCTGTTATTGCTTATTTTTTAGTGATTTCATTTTGCTAGTGATTTGATTGGCTACTCCAAAACTCAAGCAATTCCATTGGCCAAATTGAGTGCACCTTAAACTGTCCATAAACTGGCCATCTACGTTATCTTGTATTTTTAAATCAAGAGCAGCGGCGTTGATTCGGTTGGTAGGTCACACTGCTGAACCTGGAGTCGCCTTATTAGTAGATGAAACTGATGTAACTATCTACTGAAAGAACTGGAACCAGGACCCTCATACATGTTGCTGTTGCCGGTTATTACATCGTTAATTCTGTTCTTCTGGCAAGTTACAATACACTAATTTACAGTTAAGGAAATGTATTTGAAAAATACTTTTGACGGCGAGGTTTCAAGATGAAAAACATACTACGAACTCCTGACACCGAAAATGGAAATTCAGGCTAGGTAGGGTTGTTACACGTGATAGTACGCATGCACTGTAATCCTAACTTGCTCGTGCTTGGCATTTCTTGTCCAGGACATAGGCACTTCGAGTAGATTGCAAGGCAGTGAAATGCAGCAGACGGAACGATTATGGTTGCAACGTTATACTTTAAATCTAGTGCTTCAGATATCATTTATGCCCCAACGATGACGGGATGGAAGGGCGATGGACGGTCGTGGTGGGTCGCACGGGTTCGACGTACTCCAACTTCGTCCGTTCTAAAAGTTGCAGGGCACTTTGCCGTTGCTTGGCGGCGCGGGTCAGCGTTCGGAAACTCGCAACCAGTTGCTCTTGTTCTGCGGCGTTGGTGCACAACATGGTGAGCTGTTGGGTGCGATGGCGCTTGGGATATGCCACACACAGCCCAAAGTACCAGCGCGCGCCCTTCTTCGCCATTTCCAGCTCGGTCATGGACGGCTTTTTTGTCGGCAGTTTATGTGTCCACGGAACTATGGACACGACATCTTCCAAATTTAGCGTTTGAACTGTCTGGCCTTGTCGGTGGAGGGCATCGGGTGTGGCCATCACCACCACGGGGGACCACTGCAGCGTCGTCAAGTGGGCATCGATCGTGACGTTCATGAGGTCGTATCCTTCGCGGCGGTGGTTCAACATAGGGATTTGAGTCCGCCCGTCGACGAGCCGTCGCACCTGCGACAATGTTAGAGAGCTTAACAACAACCAGGACGACGTACGAACGACCGATGGGCGACCTTTTCCGCATCTTCCTTGAGCGCCATCATGCCACGAAAGTCTTCGGCTCTCATCGTCCGCTGCATTTGATGCTGCCGTGTCAGCAGATGGTGTGACTGCAGATGCGGTTGGTTGGTTCGTGCAGGTGGCTGTGGCTGGTTGGGCTGTGGCGATGGTGGCGCTGGGGGAGTGGGAGGGTCCAACTACCGGTAAAGGTTTCAAGGAGGTCTGGTAGCTGACGTTGCCTTACGAGTTTGGTTGGCGACATGGATTTCGTGGAGCAGAAGGACGACGCCTTGGGGCCAAGAGTATGCGGCAACATGGCTGTGTTGTGGTTGGAGTGAGGGCAACTCATGTGACCAGAGCAACCAACCTAAAGATAGGCTGTCGTTGCCGCTAGCGGTGATTGGTTGATTGGACCGGTGGTAGTATAAGTCGACCCTTGTAGAATTTCGCAGTTTCAAAGCTCAGACAAGTTTGCTGGGTATACGTGGTGTAACCGTCACTGAGTGTAACCGTCCGCGCCATGCAATTCCCAACATGACAAACGTGGGTACTGACTCATGTGGGAGACAATTTGGAAAGTCCAAGGGTAAATATTCAAGGCCCAGCTAAAACGTAGGTGCTCTGCAATGCAACTAACGTTACCCGCTTATTCACAAGAGGCTGTTGACGCTGTACAATGATCTTCAGTCTGATTTAGGACAAATTTAAATGAATCCTGGTAATAAAAATGATTTGGTGGCAAAACTCGAGGTGAAATGTAGAGGTAATTTGGGACAGAGAAGTACATTTCACGCTAGGAAACGACAAAACAATTGGAATGCTCGAAAATGAAACTCAAGCAAAACACCAATTCGCACATGGAACTATTTGGTCATGACAACAGTGCCGATTTGAGTGGTCCAGCACGCCCACGTTCTGGGTGTAAAGCCGCCGGGACTACCCATCAGGGCTGATCGAACTGTCGAAAATAAATTATTGTTTTCAGCAAGGACATAAAATAAATTCCTACGTAGTATTTCAGTGGGAAAATTACGATTAAATTACAATTATTTTTTCCCCAGACCGGTACCATACATATTTCCCCCTGGCTGAGCCTTGGCAGCAAGTGCCTATTTGGTCGGTAACTTCACAACCGCGCCTCCACAACCAGCAATTCAGCTCGCCAGTACAATACAGTAGTAGCATATCATTGTCTATTTTACTCATGTGGCGAACAAAAATGTGTTTAACCTCAGACAGGTAGCAAATATATTGCTCCCTACTTTCTCGTGAACGCCACACGGGGAAGGTGATTTATACAAGCCCCCATGTGGACATTATTACAACACCTGGTAAAATGAACCATTGCGATACCGTTACATTATGTGTGTCATAACATTCGCTACTCAGCCTATATTGCAACATTGATTGACCCCTTATAACTCCCCAACGAAACCGTCCGTAGTTATACCCAAGTCAATTCTTAGCAACGTCATTGCCAAGTCCAACGTCGACAACATGCCGCGGCCCTTGTCTAGTCTACCATAGTGCATTTGATGGCGGCACGGATGGCACAGCACCTCCCCTCTCCAGTTCGAGCATCCTCCTGATGGGTGTTAGCAGGTATATTAATGAAGGTGTTGAATTGTTTCATAAGAAAGACGTGTACTGTACAGGTCGAAGGCCCTACCACCGAAACATGTCCGTCGTTGCTGCCACAGTCAAGTGACGAGGCTGACTTTGACGCATAGAACCCTATCGGACTATCGAGTCGACGGAATAGGGGACATGGGAAACCTAGGAGTATATGTACTACGGCCTGAGTACAGCATACGTCGCCCCAAGGGGTAGCTCTGGTGATTGTCAGTTGTGTTGGGGCCCCCATTTCGGGGTTTTTCTTTTGCAGACCCCCTTCACTGCCCACCGTCGCGGTGACCAACGAACGACCGAAAATTCGCGACGAACTGCTCTGTCGTAGCATGGCCGGATCAAGTGATGGGGAGTTGGAAGTGAATGCCTCGACCAGCCTGCGAATTCTACACCAACTAATGGTCATTTGGCAATTAGTTGGGATATAAAGTCACAGTCTCAGGGAGGCAATTCACCTGGCCGTTACAAATAAATACTACTACGTATGACAGAATGGAATGAAAATGATATGGACAATGTACAAATCGTGGTTGAGAATCACCGTCAACTGGAACAGAAAGTTTTTGCAACTCAACTCATCAATGTCGGTAAGTAATACTTCGAAGTTAGGATGGATGGGCAAGTCACAATTGATGTCTTGAGCTATATCCCCTCTACCTGACCCATGATGTAACTATTGAGCATCCAAGCAAATTATATTCACACTCCACTAGGAGGAGGGTTACATAGGAGGTGGGGTATACCCACCCCTACATCATCTCATGTCGAGGTGGCGACGACGTCGTCTGATGCCCCCAAGTCTTGATCTATCCGTTCCAAACTGTGGCATTCACCCGTTGCAATGGCATGTTCATTGCTGCCATCACCGCCAGTAGTTGCCGTTAGCGGTGAACATTTCACTTGCTCGGGTACTACGACGCCCAGAGGCCCCAACCCACAAAGTGGAAAGGCTCCTCACTTTTTCTTGGCTATGGCCACCAATTTCGAGAACGAATCGACCAGTTGAGTTTGCTCTTCCATGCCTTGGACTTGAATCAGCAGTTGCTTTTCCTTGGCGCGTTTCGTTGCATGTATGTACACGATCAAAACGGTGTGCAAGCCGCCACCCCCAGCGTCGGGGGGTGACGTGGCGCTCTCCTGTTGGACTTCACCACCAGCCTTTGTGCTCAATAAATGCTTGTACTTGAGGGCAAACGACGGCGGCAGCGTATTCGACCAGGGGGCGATGGACACAACGTCCATGAAATGCAACGTATGAGTCCCCCCACGAGCAAACTCGGTCACCGACGGTTTCCGAGCGGGGGTCGCCCCCCACTTAAGCGTCGTGAGGGTGTCGTTGCCGTACACAACCGTCGGTTTCTTTGATCGAACTCGAACGTTCAACAGCTGCAATTTGATCCCGTCCAGAAGATGCGCGACCTGGCCGACATGTTAACCGTGAGTTGTAATCGTATACTAAGAAGTATATAGAGGTACAAACAAATGTCTGGTGAAGGGCTTGGTGTCGGTCCTCGGGGCTCCACGCACTGCATGTCACGTCCGCGTGCCGCATTTCACTCCGCCGCGCGCTCTTGGACGCTAGAAGTCGGTTCTTTTCGAGCGCCACGACTGCTTTAGCCTTATCCAATATAGGTGAATGAAGGCTTTAGTATGTAGAACTGTAGAAGTCATGGGGTTATGACGCAGCATCCTACCATGCGCTCGACATCGGTGTGGTAGTCGCCGCGGATGAGTTTCGCTTGGATCACACTGCTGGGGGCGGCACTGGGTTGGGCGGCGGCGCGAACGAGGTAGTCGGACGCACGCTTGGTCAAACGGAAGCGCTTCGACGAATTGGCTTTGTCTGGGGACGTGTGGCGACGAGCGGGAGAGGACAGAGGAGGGGGCTGGTGGACGACTGGGGGGGGAGATGCTTCATTCTCCATACTTCGTGTGAATGGCGGTTTGTGCATGAGTTGTTAACCGCCACAAAGTTCACAATGATAACGTTGTGTGATATTAATAGGATGTAGGCTCGCTTTCTCGTCGGTATATAGGGTCATGATGATTCATATTTTCAAATACCGTAGTGCAGGCAAGGCTTTGGCAAGACACTGCCAAGTGAATAAAATGCGAGAACCATCCGCAATAGTTTACCAACATCATCCGCAATAGTTTACCAACATGTACAGCAACACGCTATAATTGTAATAGTCTAGTAGTTGCTGCCTTGGTGCGGTCACCAAGTGATGGGGACACGTTACATTATCATGATAATAGACGCATTATTCGTCGCCTATCGTTGGGGTAGCAGCGACTATGTTGGTCGGCTCGGCTACTACTACTGCTGCGGGGGGCAATGGGGTGGTGACTGGGCTGTCCCGCCGCCTTTTGGCAGATGCCACCAGCTTGGCCAACGTGTCCGCCAACTGGGTTTGATCGTCGATGTCTTTGGCTTGAAGCAGCAAGTGCTTTTGTTTCGTGCGTTTCTTGGCATGAAGGTACACGATTAGCACCGCGTAAAAGCAATGTTCGTCCGCGCCATCTTTCAACAAGTGCCGGTACTTGGCCTCAAACAGCGGCGGCAACTCGTTTGTCCAGGGCGCGATCGACTGCACATCCACAAAGTGCAAAGTGTGGGCTCCCCCGTTGACAAACTCTTTCGTCGAGGGTTTCCGAGCCACCTGCCACTTGATCGTAGTGAGATTGTCGTTTGCATACACGACCATGGGTTTCACGGATGGCTTGCGCACGTGCAACATCTGAAGTTCGACGCCGTCGTGCAAATGGATGACCTAGGGCAGGCATGGCACTGTATAAGAAGGCTAACTTTCCAAATGGCCACGAAAACGATACGTTGAACAAAGAGTAGATCGGACAATGAGTATGCCGTCGATCGTACAAATGCTTGGTGTTTGGTGTGTTGACGCTCTGCAGAGGACAAATGGTGGCCTAGGACGTCGGCGTGGCGGAGTTGGTCGCGCAGTCTGTTTTTGTGGTCCAGTTGCGACTGCTTTTCAATCGCGACAATCGCTTTCGCCTACCACACAAGGGTTTGATAGTACGTTTTGCTAGTATGTACTACTAGTACTAGTCGACAGCAGCTTGTACCATGCGCTCGACCTCGGGGTGATACTCGCCGTTGTAGAGTTTAATCTGCATGGCCAAGTGGGGGGACGGGGGGGCGCCGCTGTCCGCCGCGCTCGCAATCAACTTGAGCGCTCGTTTAGACTGCGACGTTGTGTTTTTCTGGATCCCCGTCGGACGATGAGGTAAACGGCGACGGGATGATGATGGTTGTTCAAGGTCAAGTTCGGTGGGGGGCAGGGTTGCGAACGGGTCCAAGTTGTTCTGACGCAGAAACATGTGAAACACGAGCAACCGAAGCACAAATAGGACAAATAGGACGCCAAGGGCGCCGAGGAAGAGAAGCCATGAAGTGGCGTTGTCCGTTGCCAAGCTGTCGTCGCTGCGGGTGCTGGCTTGGAGTGGCCACACTAGGGGTGTCGAATTCAACGACGACGACGACAAGTGGGAGGTGGTGACCCATGAGCACATGTGGTCTTGCATGGTTGGACTGGTGGTCGTGTTGAGAGATGGGAACACAATTTGGAACGTATATGTGTGGTTGAAACGAAGGGGGATGGTGGAGGAGGCGTTGATGCGTACATGCCCAGTTTGCATGGGTTTGCTCGGTTCGATCGCCGCAACGACGCTAACGTTAGATGATGTGGCGAGTTCATCAGTAAACATGTGCACTTGGAATGGCACGAGACACGACCAACTGGATATGTTGCGGGGCGACGAGTTGTTCGCGAGTGTGTAGGACCAATCGACAAGAATGGCCTCGTTGTTTAATGTCATGGCGGCAGTGACCGAGTGAATGGCGACGGGTGATGGCCCTGATGGCGAGCTGGTGTGGTCATCCGCACTGATGGGAGGCGAAGGGATAGTAGTGACTGGTGCATTGCTGCTAGCGACGCTGTCCATACTCGTGAAGCTAGCGCCGAATGGAGTAGAATGGTTGGAAGTTCGAATTTACGACAGTTATGTCGAGCCCAAGGGGCATGCTACAAGTAATGAGACTCACACTGAGGCCACACTTTCAAACGTCTACATGTACATCTGCGCAGCGGTGAGTTCTCAAGTGATTAGCCGAGGCGTGTGCTTTCGCAATGCATCGAGGTCCGAATGTGTACTGTCTTGTTCTCATGTCAGATCTTAATTCTGTCCGGTAAGGACACGTCAATTATCCGGATATAGTTGTTGATGATTCGGAATTTGCCAGATATCAACATGCGCGTCGGTGGAGTTTGGTGTCGCCGCCAAATGGCAACACGCGCCACTGGTTCTTCATTCCATCCTGTGTGCGATGCCTTTCATGCCATCATCCGCCAGCAAAGCACACTTCTCCATCAATTGTCTGACGACGAGTACACCTATCGATGCCCAACGCTCCAAGGCACGACGGGTGGACACGTTCGCCACGCACTGGACCACCTTCGGCGTTCCATTGACCTGTCTGCGGACGCAGCCATTCACTATGACGTGCGAGATCGTCTGACGCGCATTGAGACGAATCGAGTGGCTGCGATGGATGAAATGAATGCAATCCGTGCATTGGCCGCGCGTGTTGCCGACGACAAGTTCTTGGCACGACATGTCCATGCTGCTTTCCGCTTGTCGGCCGAAGGGGAAGAAGTGACGTTGCGATCGACCGTCGAGAGAGAGATGGCGTTTGCCGTCCACCATGCCATTCACCACCATGCGTTGATCAAGGTGATTTTGACCACCCATTTCCCCCATGTTCCACTGCCCTTTTCGTTTGGGGTGGCGCCGTCCACCGTTCATTATGAGGCCCACTTGGCAAAACCTTCGTCGTGATCAAGTAAACATAACGTTAGTTTGATCCAAGTGTATATAACATTCATCCAATCAAAGATTGTATTATTTGAAAGTCGACAATTGTTCAGTTTTTAGGGTGTGTAAAACTATAGACTCACTTCCAAATTGATAGTTATTTATCAATTGCTGCACCATTCCGAAGGATGGCCTGTGCCATTCTAGTTGGCATACCTTCGACCAGTTGACGCAAGTATTCTTGAGCCTACAGTCGTCACTCCTGCTGTAAATATACCCATTGCGTTAACATCTATGCGATATATAATGGTCTCATCACGAAATATATTGGATGTTTGCGAATCTAACTGAGAAAATCACGAAATATACTGGCAGTCCACGAAGTAGAATGAGTGAATTCGACGTTCCCACGAAACTAAATGCTGAGGTCGCGAAATATAATGAAGCTCCACGAATTTAAATGGGATTCCACGAATATACCATATATTTTTCGAAATTAACCGCAAAATGGTGTAGTAGTTGATAACTTTCAAAGCGCAGCGCGCACGTACCACAGTGATGTCAATGCCGTCGCAGGGCCATTCACGTCGAACTAGGCCCGACACGATCTGGGAATGACACATGGACATATAAATTTGCCCAACAAAACATTCAGTTTTGCGGTGGAGATAAAGTCCTAAAACAAGGAGTCCATCCACAGTGGGCAAAACTACTTGTAATGTTAGGGAAAAAACTACTTCCGGATAATTTTACCGGCTAAATCAGTAGTTTGGATTGGCAGAAATTCGACCGGAAGTGATTTGATTGACTTAGGCTGTCCTTTTGGGTGCATCTGGTAACCGAAAATATTACAATATTCAGGCCTAAAACGCCATTTTGGGGTCGAATTCAAATAAGGGCGCATCTGGTATCATTTCAAAAATAATATTCCATTTTCTGGCAAAATGGGATAAACCAATAATGTCATTTTCAAAATGGTGGTAAAACGTCCATTTTGTAATATGGCGTTTTGGACCCACCCAACGAGTAAATCCCACTTGGAATTATTGGATTTGGGTTTAACTGTAACACTCTTCGACCAGGACATGCTTCAATTTGATAAGATTTGTTGAATTCGACCCCAAAATGGCGTTTAGGGTCAGAATAACGTTATTGTAATACTTCAGGTTGTCAGACGGACTCTAAATCTGATAAAATTGAACCATAACTTGCTTGAAGAGTTCATTCTCTCATGTTGAATTTGTATAGTTTGCCGGCCAATTTGTTTTTGGTGTTTGACATACATTATTATTCCTTCGAAGTACTTTTCTGAATCGGCAGATACGAACTTTAATATAGATGTTCATATGCTATACAAAGTCCGAGTAGCATGATTGAGAATTCGCCACTTTCTATTAATCTCGTCCATCCTAGCGGGTTAAGGGTAAACTACGTAGTATTGTCAAATCGATTCGAAACTGAATCAGTATTATACGTACTATTAATAGTATACTACTACTGTAACGTTAGTACTACTACGTAGTATATACCGTATAGTGTACGTATATGTATTGCGACAGGTGATATTTCACAACCGGTCTACACTCCAAAATTTTGTTCATCCATTGCTTACTGTTAATACAAATTTGAAGTATATTCAACATGTTCACAAGTAAATATCATTTATTACAAGAAAATTATCAGTTATTACAGGAGTCTCTTTAGATTATTAATCCGTCGCAATACATAGTACTACGTAGTATACGGTAGTAAGTACTTAGAATCGAGAATGTTTTGATATTATATAAATAGGCTCTGTGAGCTTGGACACTACGCTGGTGTTGATATAACTTATTTACAGCCACAGGGAGCGCATGTCGTCGCGCATGTGTTTGTTGCCAATGCCGCCGACGCCAAAGGCCGGCAGCGTCCGACTAATTCGCGCGGCGGCGCTCTTGATGTACTCCTTCGAGATGAACGCGAGGCGGGCGTGGGGGGTGGCCACCTTGTGATTGTACAAGTCCAGACTGAGTAGGTGCAGCGGCGTCGAGATCAGCTGGGCGAGCGACGGACACACGAGCAGCGCAGTCGAATGCGCCGACGACTCGGACATGCCGAGCTGGGCTTCGAAGAGATGCGACACCATCGGAGGGGCCACGAAGGTCGCGCCGACCGACAGCGCGTCACGCATGGCGAAGAGACCGAGGGACGCGAGGGGGAACTTGGTGGGAGCGAAGAGTCCAAACATGCGGGCGTACTCGCGGTCTTTCGCGACGCACAGCGTGACATTCACGGCAGTCGTGCCGATGAGCTTGGGCAGCTTGCTGTCCGACTCGATGACGTCGCTGACCGTGTCGATCACGTTGGCAGTGGCGTACGTGGCCACGTACAATCCATAGATGAGGAGGAAGTCCTTTCGGCGGACAAACGACAGCGGGTTGCGCACAAAGTCCATCGAGATGTCCTTGATGCCTTGTATGAGCACGCGCTTGCCACTGGCGTTCTCGATGATGGCGCGGTCGATAGCTGTAATGGTAGGGGACACGAGGAGAGACGCGGCGGCGGCGGCGACGACGTCGATAACGACTTTCTTGGCCACAGACACGTCCAACACGGCGCTGCTCCAGTGGCTGGCGGCTTCATGGACCACGTCCGCCGACGAGTCGACGATGGCGGCGGGGGTGGGAAGAACAACAATGTCAGACATTTGGGGGTTGTGTGTATGTTGGGTTGAGCGCAGATTCGAAAGTGACCGCGTAATATGATCTAAAGTCGTGACGCCACACGGCATTTCATTGGTGCGCACGATCCGTGACATGGCAAATGGAACGTGTGATGTGATACACACTTGTGGGTGGAGAGTGACGCCACGCAGTCGACATGCCGACGTGGTACTATCGGACAGCAGAAACGATAAGTCCTAGGATCCCCGCGGATCAAAGCGCCCAAGGGTGTCCGAGCAGAATATGTAGGTAGTAGAGCTTGCATGCCAACCAACCCAATTGCCAACAAAATGATGGGGTAGTCCACGTGTATAAAAACCGCAAAGGGACGCGCTTTACCCTTCGAAATCAGATAGTATCTGGGTTTTACTCCTAGGTTTTACTCGTAGGTTTTAGTTTTTTGACGACCCTGTTCACTGTCAATACTACAATGTACTAGTTAGTAGTACTGTACAGTAGTGAAGCTGTAAATTGCTGTTGTGGCCATAGGTAAATTGCACCTTGTACTGTACAGTCGCTGTGAATGCTTCCGACTAAATGGCCGCAAACATATTGTGGCACACTCGTGGTTGTGTTGAAAGGTGATTTCATATATTTAGAGTGCTAGCTAGCTACGGTACCTAGGATGAATGGAGCAGCAGCTTCGCGTTCAATTCTTCCCGCAAGTGTTTGTTGCCAATCCCCCCCAAGCCAAACGCAGGAATTGTGCGACTGATGCGCGCAGTGGCCGATCGAATGTATTCCCGCGAGATGAACGACACACGATTCTTCATGGGTTGTGATCTGTGGTTGTAAATGTCCAAGCTCAACAGATGCAGCGGCGTGGACACCAATTGTGCCTACATGGAAGACATATGAGCCCAATGAGATTGGGGAAACAGTCATACCAAGGACGGGCACAGCAGCAGCGCCGAGGAACTGGCCGTTGTCTTGTCCATACCCGCCTTTTCAAAGTACTTTGCAATGACGGGCGGGGCGATAAAGGTCGCGCCCACAGACAGCGCATCCCGCATGGCAAAGAGACCGAGGGACGCGAGGGGGAACTTGGTGGGGGCGATGACGCCAAACATGCGGGCAAACTCGCGGTCTTTTGCGACGCACAGCGTGACATTCACGGCGGTGGTACCGATCAACTTTGGCATGCCGCTGTCGGTCCCAGCGAATTCGCTGATGGTGTCGATGGTGTTGGCCGTGCCGTACGTGGCAATGTACAGGCCGTAGATGAGGAGGAAGTCTTTTCGCTTGATGAACGCCAGGGGGTTGCGCACAAAGTCGTGGGAAATCTCCCGAAGACCTTGCGCCAACACTCGCTTCCCGCTGGCATTCTCCATGATGGCGCGGTCGATCGTGGTGATAATGGGCGACACAAACAACGACGCCGTGCATGCCGCTACGAGGTCGATCCCGAGCTTCTTTGCAAGGGTAAAGTCCCCGGCGAGCGTCTTTTCCACGGAAGTTTCGACAATTCCCCGCGGGGCCACGACGGCAGACTCGTTGACCATGACCACGATGTGTTGAGGAATGCTGCCACACTTCGACCAGACCCTTGAAACGGTTTCACCGTATCTTTTCTAAATATAGGTTTTTCTCAAACGCCCAGACAGGAATGTCGCATGCGGATTGGTCGGTTTCATCCAATCGGATCGTCGTACGTTTGAATGTCGCACATGATTCTTCCATGTTGGACCTACTAAGCAGGCTACTAGAGATCCCACAATACCCACCATCAGTGGTGGCAAATTCATGGATTTGAACATGTATGCTGCATACACTAATGGAGTGGAAAGGATCTAAAGCACTCACCGTAGCGTCTGACCCCTGTGGTACAGACCAACAAGAGTGCAGTAAAGAACTGTCGCGTGGACTGCCAAGCATGCCGGCGTCATCACAAGAATCCTATCATGGGGCTCCGCCTGCCTTGCCGGACACACAACGAAAGTTTAGCGGGAAACACAATTTGACAGATGGCCTCTCGTTAAATCTTGATGGGAACGGTAGAATACAGAATCGCGTGTCGACGAGTTCACATTGGGGGCGACGTACTGTACATACCATTTATATTACTACTACTACTGTACGTACTACTCCGGTGTATACAGCAATAGTACTACGTACGTACTACATTGTAGTACTAGTACTACGTAGTATTGTGCTTTTCATGTAGTTTGCCCGTTGTTTAACTGCGTTAAACAACCAGACGTTTAAAATAATATAAGCCCGGTTGAAGATAAAACAACGCTAAACACAAGTTCTGCATTTCAGCAGAATAAAACAACTCTTACTTTATTTCAGCTGCTAACTAATCGAGCTGCAGCACCAGGCCAACTTACGCCGTACAACCACCAGTTCATCACGATGCATACCGTATTAGGCTGTGAAATGGGGGTACTATACATCGTGTAGTCGTAGTCGTAGTGCGCCCTTGCCTTCCACGTACAGTGCTAAGGTTAGAGCAGATCAAGAATTGTAGGTATGGCATAGCTTTGAATCATTGGACAGAGCGACGACTACATGTACTGTAGCCTGACTATATCCCTAACGTTATACACATTACTCGGA